>NC_049206.1:2931139-2961139 GCF_013347855.1 Anguilla anguilla
GCACTGTGTCTGTTAGCTTTCTCCCTGTCCAGTGCGCTGTGTCTGTTAGCGCTCTCTGTCCAGTGCACTGTGTCTGTTAGCGCTCTCTGTCCAGTGCGCTGTGTCTGTTAGCTCTCTCTCTGTGTCCAGTGCGCTGTGTCTGTTAGCTCTCTCTCTGTCCAGTGCGCTGTGTCTGTTAGCTCTCTCTCTGTCCAGTGCGCTGTGTCTGTTAGCTCTCTGTCCAGTGCGCTGTGTCTGTTAGCTCTCTCTCTGTCCAGTGCGCTGTGTCTGTTAGCTCTCTCTGTCCAGTGTGCTGTGTCTGTTAGCTCTCTGTCCAGTGCGCTGTGTCTGTTAGCTCTCTCTGTCCAGTGTGCTGTGTCTGTTAGCTCTCTCTGTCCAGTGTGCTGTGTCTGTTAGCTCTCTGTCCAGTGCGCTGTGTCTGTTAGCTCTCTCTGTCCAGTGTGCTGTGTCTGTTAGCTCTCTGTCCAGTGCGCTGTGTCTGTTAGCTCTCTCTCTGTCCAGTGCGCTGTGTCTGTTAGCTCTCTCTCTGTCCAGTGCGCTGTGTCTGTTAGCTCTCTCTGTCCAGTGTGCTGTGTCTGTTAGCTCTCTGTCCAGTGCGCTGTGTCTGTTAGCTCTCTCTGTCCAGTGCGCTGTGTCTGTTAGCTCTCTCTGTCCAGTGCGCTGTGTCTGTTAGCTCTCTCTCTGTCCAGTGCGCTGTGTCTGTTAGCTCTCTCTCTGTGTCCAGTGTGCTGTGTCTGTTAGCTCTCTCTGTCCAGTGTGCTGTCTGTTAGCTCTCTCTGTGCAGTGCGCTGTGTCTGTTAGCTCTCTCTGTGTCCAGTGTGCTGTGTCTGTTAGCTCTCTATCCAGTGCCCTCCAGCCTTGTCTGACACCTGCCAACGGTTGTGTGCTTAACTGCTAGTTGTTACCAAGACGACAGCCTCATCTCTGCTACCAATATTCCCACAAATAATGTCACAGTTTTTTTTTTTTTTTCCCCATGGTGTCAGTCGGTGTTACTGATTAAAGTGGACTGATAGTATGGCAGTAAGTCCATTATTGCCATCACGGGATGGTTAAGGGGGGGAAGAGGGAGCAGAAACAAAGGGTAAAAGGGCATGTTTTGTGGGGGGTTGGAGTTGGGGGGGGGGGGGGGGGGGGGTGAGACTGAGTGCCAGAGGAAAGCCCTGACAACATCTCAAAATTGAGAGATTAATTTTATCCAGGTCAGGTTTCAAGTAATTTAATCAGTGCCAGCTATCAGAAAAACCAGCAATAAAAAAAGTCTGATTTCTGCATTTTAACCCTCTACGTACAAATATGTGACTAGAATGTTCTTAGCTGAACATTCTAGTGCTGATGTAACAATCTCTACTGGTAACTGAAAGTGATGTGTTCTAGAACTCTGAGGGGGAAAAAAAAACACATTCAGAAAAAACCTGCATTTCAAATGGCCTATATGTCTGTCTCATAACATTTCCCCAACTGATTTTAGACTCTTTATTCCATATTGTTTTAAAAATATCTATCTTACGAAACTTATGGACAGTTGCTTATTAGGGAGGATGGCATGCGTTTCGAAGAGTGTATCTTGCATCAGGTTAGCCAGGCAATGAGTGTATCAGGTCTGTGTAGAAGCAGAACGATGGGGAATTACAGAATGAAAAATACATAAACCTGAAAATTGCTTCTTTGTGAAATCTTAGCTGGTGAATATGAGCACCTCACCAAGCCAAAATGGTGCGTTCCGTTTGCAGTGTTTTCTAGTTTGCTGGTTATCTTTGCTAGCTGGTAATTCAGAGATGCCATAAATTATTAAAATAAGCACAGTTTCACAACAGCGAAAAATCCCAGTCATGCAACAAAGGTAGGTGTGCCTTTATTTTACTTCAGTACTTTCTGTTGTGATTTTACATTAGTTAGTTATGAATATGTCAGCATCCTCCACTGATCAGCTGTCTTTTTGAAAATATTCTTCATGGGGTAGTGGCTCCACGTCTAAGCATGTGCTTTGCTGATTGGTGCGTTATCGTTGTGTGTGCGTTAAAGGAGTGAGATGTTCCAATCAGTTGCGTTTCAGCATGGGGGGGGGGTCACATGCAAGGACAAGTCACCTGACTTCTACGCTGGAAAGAAACTTGTGTTTGTTTCTTTTTTTTATGTTTCCTTTTGTTTGGCCCGTACTGTGGCTGTTGTTTTGTTTACAGATTGATGCTGCTGCTATCGATCCACCCCTCGTGCTTTAAAACCGTTTCACAGAACATTTATTCACCGGGCCCAAGGTGTCCCGTGCCCGTCCCAACCACCCCCCCCCCCTCAGTCACAGCTCTGCCCCTGGCTTGATGTTCCCTTATGCAATGAGAGAGATTCTGCGCTAATACTCTGATGATTCAGTACACAATGTCTGACCCCTCCCAGGGAGGGCCTGTGCTTGAAGCCTACTTAGGCCACCCTTTCCCTTCATGTTAACTCCCCCCCCCCCCCCCCCCCCCCAGAAGGCCTGGTAATCAAGACTACTTCAGTGCTAAAGGGGGTTGCTAGGTCAAGGAGCACTCAAGGGAGCAGTTGGGGGGGGGGGGGGGGGAGGAGAGGATGGGTTGTTGGAGGGGGAGGTTGGTTGTAGAGGGGAGGCTACAATTCAGTTTGTACTCAACAGGTGCCCCTTTACAAACGTTGATTATAGTGGAGTATAGTTTTTAGGGCTGTGGAATTTTTATTCTAAATATATATTTTTTTTTTTAATGTTTAAACTTGGTGCTTTGTGTTTATTTTTAATTTTACTGCTGTTGCATGTTGCTCAGCTGGCCCAGACAGTTATCATGTGCAGTGTAGGATATTTTAGATATTTACATAATTAGATATTTAAATATTTAATTTAATTAAATTAAATATTTTTAATATTTATTTTAGAGCATTTCTGACAGCCAGCTGGCATAGTGGCATTCAGGGCATTTAAATCAGTCTGAAACAGAAGTCTAAAAAAAAAAAAAAACTCATCTGATCAATTAACATGACTCATATGTAGCGTTTGCCATTCAGATAAAGACAGGTTCCTGGTGCTGTGGAGTGACTCTTCTGCAGCGTGCACTCTTGGCTGTAGAGTGGGGGAAATGGAAAGCTAAGAGTGGTAGGCTAGTTTGTACTCGTCAATATGCACAACAAAGTCAGCTCGGACAAGAGTGCCTTTAACTCTCATGGAGCGTGTGTGGTCCCTGTTGGTACTTGCATAAACTGGGGAAATTATTTTTTGCTGCACTCTAACGTTTCTCTTTCCTGAACCCCCCCCCCCCCCACCACCACTAGCAGCCGCCCCCCACCCCCTTCTAGCGCTGAACTGTTTACGCACAGCGAAACATGTGACCAGAGCCGCTCCTGAGCACACACCGTCTCTGCTATCAGGAAATCAATCAAAGTGAAAATAAGAGAGAGCAACAGCTGCTAGGATTTAAGCCGTCGGAGCCCGGCGCGGTATGGCGATGTGGGGCAATGGGGCGGAGGGGGGGGCGGACGTGGGGGGTGTGGGGGCCCTAAGGTGCCGGACCGAGGCCCGGGCGCGCGGTAATCCACCATTATTCCCCACGCCGGGTAAGGAGAGACGGCGGTGCCGGAGTCGGCTTACACTGCGCCGCATGAAAATATGAGAATATTGCGCGAGAGGCTCGTACGAGGCTGCGTTCGATTTGACGTGATTCGTTGCTGAAGTTCATCATTAAAAGTTGTTTTATAATGTCTAACGAAGTGTATCCATTCCCCACCGGGATAAACAACGTTATTCTATTCTATCCATTTTTTATTGTCTATTTTTACAGGCCCCTGTTGAGGAAGTTCCTCAACAATCTCTTGGCTGCCGTCTGGAAAAAAACTGGCATTTCTTTTCCGCAAACCCGCGTCCTGCAGAACCAGCCAGCGAGCGGCGCTACACAAAAGGTTCCCGAAACCCCCCCCCCCCCCCCCCCCCCCCGGCAAAACACAGTCCAGTCCTGAAGAACCGCTATTGACCCGCGGAGAGCCCCCTGAAGGTTTATTTAGTTCATTAATAATAACCGCCGCGCCGCCTCACACTGCGACAGTGCAGTTAGCCGAGCTTTGGGGGAAAGGTCGGCGGTTCCACGCGCTAACCGGCATTCGGAAGCTTTAACGTCAGCTTCGTCGAGAAACGAGCGAGCCCCCGCCCCGCTGTGCGTTAGCTGGGCACAAATCAGTGGGCGGGGCCACCTGGTTTGAAAGTCACCGTAGAGTCCTGAGGTAAACTACAGCACCTCAATGTCAGTTTTACAAAACGAATTTCGCTGTCTCAACTTAAATATCAATTAAGAAGAGTAAACACTATATTTCGGTTAAAACGGCAAGACCAATGATTAGCTGAATAGATTAATTTGCAGTACTCCCCTCAAGGCTGTTGGTTTCCCCAAAACATGTGAGTAAACTAGGGTTCTACAGTGCAGTAAAATCTCCTCGATATAAAAAATAAAATGATTTTTTTTTTTAAAGTGGTGCCTCAGCCCTGACTTCAGTGAGCTCAACCGTACTGTTGGTCTTTTATTTATTTATTGTAATATTATTTTATTTATTTCATATTAAATTTTAAAGAAGGCCAGCAATGCAGTCGGAGCTTAAGGAACTGAGTTTTTTGGACATGGGGGTGCTTTGTAAATGCAGTATGATAGCGCTTCATAACATAACATAACACAAATCAACAAATAATGTTGATTTGTGACCCCCCCACCCCTTCCATTTATGCACTTGTCTTCTCGTTGCAAGCTGCTCGGGTTGTCTGCCAAAAGGCCTGTAATGTTCTGTAAGTGTTACTTACCAGTATTTTATTTTATTTCTTTAAAAGAGACAGTGCGAGGGAATATCGGCTAATTTTCTTCCTTGGCCCCTGGGCCGGTGAATTTGCACAGATGAAGCTGTATAATTTTATGTGTGTACTGGGCTTAATTCCCTGCTTTTGTATTGTCCTTTATACCCCAAATGCAATTTATGTTCTACAAAGAGGAGAGGCCTTGTGCCTTTTCGCCGTGACACAAAAAAATGTGTAGTTTGCGACCTCAGTCAAGAACGTCATTTCTGATTAGAGCTTCCGGGAACATAACCGGAGGGAGGTGTGGGGTGTGTGTGTGTCAAAGACCAGGTCAAAGGTCAACGCCTTTCAACCTCAAGCGTGCAGCCGGCAGCCAGTGGAGCGCCGTCATTCCGAAAAAAACCGAAGGACAGTCGATAAAACTGTAAAACTGTACGTCGATTAAACCTGCGCGAGCTGCCGGTTACAGCCGCAGTCGGATACAAGGTGCATGAACTGCGCTTAACAGGACACCACATCCCCGGAAACACTGCTTCGACAGCCAGCCCGGAAACCAGCTGTTTATTTCTGTTACGGCACCGTATTTCTGTTACGGCACCGTATCTGATAGAGTATGTCTAGAAAGCCCGCTTCCTGATTTTGATCGGGGATGCTTGTTTTTCCTCCACTGGTTGATAGGTGGTTGAGTAGCAAAGGCTGGTAAAAGTCAGGTAAACCTCATATCAGTCGAATATGCCATTAGAAGTGTTAATTGCGCAGCGGTCTTAATTTAAAAAAGAGTTTTACAAAGAAAGGAGAAAATTGTACTTGTGTGCTGCCTGAGGTAACGCACAAATGATCTGACTAATAATTTAAAGCAATATGTTTTTCTTCACAAACACAGTACAATGAGTTGAGCAATCACTAAAACCAACTTGCTTGAGAAGGGAAATTTAGCACTCATGTTTACTTGAAGTCAAGGTTGAGGACAAGTGTTAATGGAATACAGGCTTTTAATCTGTTATTAGATCATTTAACTTTTACCAGTAATGTCTGGCCTGTGTTTGCTGCTGAAAATGGAAAGGCTAGGTAACATCAGCAGCAATGAAATTAACTTCATAAAGACATTAATTGTCATTCTAACATTGTTAATTTCATTTAATGACAATTTTATAAGTTGCCCATTTCTATTACAATTATTATTATTATTATTATTGAAAGAATGCGAGCCGAATTAAAATTCTGCTGCCTGCCACGCACTTTCAAGTATTGATATACTGATATACTGCTTTAAAACATCTGTCACAGCATGTAAATGTGTTCATTTAAAATAAAACTACTGCAACGGTAGATACGCAGATTACTTGCGACTGGTTCATAAATTAATAAATTAATTGTTTAATAAAAACAGCATTCAGAGCTTGTGAAAATTGCCATTAAAAGATAAGCTATAAGTGTGTGCAGGAGCTGCAGTGGGGGGTGGGGGGTGGGGGGCGGTATCGATAACTAACCGCACCGTGCAGCCCACCGGTCTGCCTGGAATCGATGCGTTGATTGGGGGTGATCTGATTTTGGGTGCGGTGCAACGTATTTTCGGGCGCACTGGCCGGGTCTACTGCGGGCGAGAAACACGTCATATCAACCACTGTCCCAGCCGCACCGCAGGGTGATGAGCACATAAACATGACAAACCAAGCTCTGCAACCGGAAATGTATTTATGCGCCCGGTCACATCCGGCACAACACTGTAACTGAACTGTCCAAACAAAAAAAGTTATCTCATTAATTAAAAAAAAAAATTTAAATTAAACCCCGCTGAATTGCACTGTGGCATGTGTCCCTCACCATGCCATGCACCCGGAAATGGTCTACCTTTTTTGCGCGAGCGATAAAAAAAAAAAAATATATATATATATATATATATATATAGCCTATATGTTTGATTTTTGCCGGGGTTGCAAATACTATTATACATAAGATGAACTATTATGTCATTAGCCAATTCAGTAATTGTAAACTATTGTAAACCACCCTCGCTCTGTCTCTCTCTCTCACTCTCTCGCTCTTTCCCGCGCGCGCACGCACACATACACACACACACTGCAGTGAAGCTTTGATTTAACGGCTACCAAACAGTAAATACTGCTGTATCGTTTTTTAAAAATGTTTTCAGTGAAATTACCTTTTACTGTATACACACACCCCTTTTTATTAAATGAAATATTTTAATGTGGATTTGCGGTGCCAGTGTTTTCACATACACTGTCCCGGGACAGAAACGCGTTTTGTAATTTAAAAAGATTTTGATGCAGTTATATAAGTGAGGTTCAGCCTCGCTGTTTTTTGGCTGGTCCTACTTCGTGTAGGCCGCATGGGTCACGTGCCTCCGTGTCTCCTTAACTCTCCTTTCTACAGCGTCTAGTCGCCTTCCTCGTCCTAACGGTAAATTACATTGCATTTGTATACAGAACATCCGTTTAGCACGCGGCCTTTTCCAAGGCGACTAGAGAGAAGTAGCAAAGTGTATTCCATAGGCTAGGTTTTTCTTTCTCATCTTCAATGGTTCGTTAGGTAGCCTACTAATGAATTAGTGTAGCCCATTCTAATGCCTTTTTGTTGATTGTGCACACCATAGCCCAAAGCCCAAATTCTGCAGTTTTTGCCCAGATCGATAACGGTCGGCGTCGGCGGGGTTTTGCTGGGTTTTTTTTTTTTTTTTTTTTCGGAGGGAGAGTCGATTTCGGTTTTGAAAAAAAGGGCTCCTTCCAGTCACGGAGTGTGAGGACTTTGTGTGAGCATATGTTTTGGAAGTTTGATTTTTTTTGCCGAAAGAAGCTCTGCTCTGTCTGTTTTCTGCCTGTTAACACCGAGCTGCAGGCCCATATGTACACCCACGCTTCTGAAACGGCCAGTGGATTTATTTATTGACCCCGTCGAAAACATCTTGGACAGCGGGGTCTACTTCAGATACATGGAGACAAATTTTAAACAGGACATATTTTGACTAAAACTCCTGACGAAAATCAACTGTAGCACGATGGAAATATTAATTCCGCTGTATATTCCTTCTGAGAGTAACCGTTACGTCCAAAAATCACATCATACTGGTCTGAAGTTTTTAATTTTTGACCTAGTAGATTATGTAATAACTTATGCCTTCACACAGGAAGGGGATACAGTGGATACACATGAACTAGGAGTGAAATTGACGAAATAGCGGCACCATAAACTGCCATGATATGCGCGAGCTAATGGATTTAATATCTCCCGGGCGTCTGAAGGCCAAACGCGCGAACGGACACCCAGCTTCAAAGTGTGTTTAAAAATATATATTTTTAAAGATAATATGATATTATTTTCATAAAATGCCATTTTATAAAAGTTGAAAACGCTGCCCTGTTGTGGTTTTATATTATTGCCCTTCTGTATAGGCCTATGCTATGCGCAATTCCCATTTGTATATAATTGTCTTATTGTTTTAAGTTTTTATATTCCATTCAGTGCTGTCCAGTGCTGTTTGTATGTGTAGCTCTGATATCGAGAATTTCATAAAGCTTCACTGGACACGTTTGTTTGAGCTTCATTTGCATTCCGCCCCATTAATGTAAAATGGATGTAACTCGGCTACAATTCAATTTTTAAAAATGCGTTGTTTCTTTTTTTCTGGAATTCTCTCTTTTTCTTCGTGAAATGTATACTTCTTTTTAACCGTGTTTGTTTAATTTCACTTGTTCGTTATGTGGGTAATAGTCGTCTCGTATTCAGTACATTCGTGAGTAAACAAACACAAATCATTGTATAAACACTGCTTTAGTTTCGCAGGATCTCGCAATTTGTAGGCGAAAGATTTTAGGTTTTCTATGAAATCATACAAAGCAAAATAAATAAATGCGCACCGTGAGGAGAGAATCTGTTTCTGTGCCTGTTCAGACACGGATGAACAAGCAAGAATACTAAAGAATCAAATAAATACATTAAATACTATTTTTTTTAAACTATCAGATTGTCTCATTTGTATTATCCACAAATAATATTTTGATATTTTGTGTTTACCACTTCACGTTCTCCGCGAGGGTGATTACTGATGACAGATTTAGATTATATGCGTCATTGCTGCCATCGTTGTGTCCTTAAAGGCCGAATTAATGAATGGCCACAGAAAACTATTCGGCAATTAATGGCCTGTACACGTAGAAGCAAGTTGGTCAGATGTTAATATAAGCCTACCTATTTTAAATGTCTAATTATAAAAAAATAATTTAAAAAATCACGCTCCATAAGGGGTGGGCGTGCGCGCGCGCGAGGAACGAATGCGGCGCTCTCTCTTTCCTCGGTTCCTCTTTGAGTTAGTCGTCCACGTGCAGCGGGCTTGCATCGGCCATTAAAAGAGCCATTATCGGGCCTTTAATAAGCGATTACCCTTCAGTGCGTTAGATAAGCGGGCGAAGAAGAAGGGGAAGACGAACCACGATTTCCGCGCCCTATATCGCTGGAGATTTACAACCCTCAACGCTTGAGCGCAGGACAGTGTTGGACGGGCCGAAATACGCAGTTTTTTTTTTTTTTTTTTTTTTTTTTTGAAGCGTACTCACTGACTCGTAACTTAAGGCATTGGTTTAATACTTACGAAGAACGTGAGAAATACCAGTCCGAATCAGTTTTGCCCGGGAGAATAATCGCGTGCTATGTGCATAGATACTCTGCTGTTTGGGCCAGCTTGCCAGATTTAGCGCGCTCATCGAATAACTGTACACGAAGCTAGCCTCAACAAACCGAAGCCACTTAAAATGGCGTTTGTTTTTGCTCAATCTCGGTTTTATCCACTCAAATTGGGGAACTTTCCGCGGGCAGTTTGTGAGCTAGGAATTAAATCTCCATGCCTTTTGGAGACTATAAGGAACTGGCTGAAGAAGGTCCACTGCAGAGTAAAATGTCAAGTGTTAATTCAACTAGATACTAGTCCAATAGGGACCGTATGAATTGTTTTAACGCTGAACGCTTTACTGTGTGTCATGTGCGGCGCTATATAGGCCTATGTGATTAACAGCATTGCCCAGCTGCTTCTCACAAACTAATTTCGCATAACACCACAGTGCGGTTTGCGAGTGACGTTAACCGCTCACAAGAGACTATTAGAGAGCTATTAGCTGATTTGCTGTTGCCCGACTACAGTTAGCAAGCTTGTAATGCGCTCTGGATTTTCAGATAGACCTACCAGAGTATGGTTTTTATTATATTGTAAGGTTTACAATATAGAACTCCTCGATTTATGTCATGACTCTTGAGAGTCCTTTATTGCTCGTATTAGTCAGGTGCCGAGTAGGCGCACAGATTTTGAGCCACAGCATCTAGTGTGGCCTACATCTTCATGGCGTACTTATTGTTTTAAAAACGATAACAACGGTGCAATTTCAACTCCAGAATTTGAACTGGGATGAAGTCTCTGACGCCAATTCCAAAGCTCCTGCATACAATCACGCGCAAGATAAAGCAAAGCTCAGGAAATAGATTTTTTTTGTTTTGTTTTGTTTTTAAATGGCTCGCCGCGTTAGTGTGGCACAGCGTTTTATGTGTCTTACCGGTTAATGCCTGTAGATGGTGTAATCGGCAAATGAAAGCTTGATAAGGGGCCTGCACCGCGGTGGTCGCAGTATTTCCCTTGCAGTTGTAGCTAGGCCCACCGAAAGTAATATTGGCTTTAGTGGTCAGATGACGCCAGGGACTCGGGAATATTTCTCTACGGAGGAGCGGCTCGCGGGACACCGTTAGAGCCGAAGGGGGGGGGGGGGCGATGTGGCCTGAGAACGGTTTGGCTCGGAGTGAAAGGTGACGGTTTGCGGACGTTTCTTTGATCCTAATGCAATCGCTTCCCCTCTGGTGATATGAAATGCATAATAAATTAATTTCACATTGTTTTTTTTTCTAGGATATGATATGGATAACACCTACACGCAAAGTTTTTAATCGATATGATTGAATCAGCTTTAGCCTAATCTAATAAGTTATTAGTGGTATACTTATTACTGGTAAACTATCATGTGTAGCCTATTGCAACGACGTTTGTAACGATTCATATATTGGCTACGTATAACATTATAGGTTTAGTTTGTGTTAAGGAATGTAGTGTGATACTCATTTTTAACTGAGTACATGTATACAGATTCTAATAGGTAATATTACACCGCACCAGAGCCTTCGTGCATTCCAGCTTGCAAAAGTAATGTAGGCTCGCATTTGATATAACATTAGCAAAGTCACATTTCCATAACTGCGTACGACACATACATTTTCAAGCATAGGTTTTGCTGAGGAAAGTAAGTCACATTGCGTCGTCCCTTTACGGCCGCATGCTTTGTGTGTTGTCAAAGCGCTCCGCTATGCATATGTATGCGCCGGGCGCGTGCTGCAGGAAAGACGGTTGATTTGAAAGCTGGTGGCGTAGCTTGAGGGGGTGGTCGAGGCGAGGCTGGCTCGGCTGGCTGATGCTGTGGCCGCTTCAGTGATGGAGGGAGAGATCGGGGGAAGGGAAATCGATACAGATTCAGAGGGATTCAGATCGGCCTCAACAGTGTACAGCGTATGACCGCACTCTATAACCCAATCACATACACACGCGCGTGCACGCGCGTAAAGGAGACTCGTGCCTTTAGTGTCTTTATATTCCATATATAGGCACGGTACACGTATCGGTCACGGCAACCTTCAAAAGAAAAAAAAATCTAATGGCATCACATATTAAGATCACATTAAACCAGATGAGCTGACATAAACACAAAACGCCATCTGCCGCGGAATGTGAATGGAAATTATTCGACATGTATAGATACAAATGAGTGCATTTTATTTTAGTCTGTTTGACTGAACCACGTCGTTAAAATACGCGGGGAATCATTTCGTGTTTTTCCCCACTTCAAGTCTCTGGTCACGCGCATGAATGCTAATGGTGTCTTTCAGTGTTTACCATTTACCACGCGCTTTACTTTATTTACTGGAGGGGGGGGGGGGGGGGGGGGGGGGGGTGACTCCGGTACTGCAGCCACACCGTTCTCTCTGTCTCTCTCTCTCTCATCCCTTTTGCTTATCAATTATTAAAGGGTGTATCGATCATTTCAGCAGCCCCGTCTCTACCTGCCCTCGCTCCAGAAGTCAAATCAAGCTAATCCTCAGTCGATTCTATCTGCAGCTCGGTCTTCTCTTTATGATATGGCATCACAGTTATTTCAGATTTGACCGACAAACGTAGTTGGTTTGGGACCAAAATACTAGCATTGATTTTTATTCCCAATGCTCAGCAAACAAACAAACAAACACACACACACACACACACAATCTTAATGGCAGAATCTCATTAAATTTTTAGCACAAAATTTCAAGTCAAAAAGGTACATGTGAATGTGTATGAGTTTTTGTGTGCGCACGTGTGTGTGTGCATGCATGTGCACAGAACTGGCGAGATTAAAAATGTTAAAAATAAAAATAAAAAAAAACAAGAAATGATCATGGCAAGGTCAGGCATTCTCGTGGTATATTATAAGGACCAGCTGCACATTAACACATTAACACAGCATGTACCATCTTTCCCCCGTCATTACAGGAAGTGGCAGTTTTCGGATGTTTTCTGAGTATGCTAGTGGCGCAGGTAAATTATGGTAATTTACAGTCCTGTCCAGAGCGCCTTACAATTGATGCCTCTCATTCACCCATTCACACACACACACACACACACACACACACTCACACACCAACAGTGAAAGGCTGCCGTGCAAGGTACCAATCAGCTCGTTGGAAGCAGTTAGGGGTTAGGTGCCTTGCTCAGGGACACTACGACACGCCCAGGGCGGGGGATCGAACCGGCAACCCTCAGGCTGCCAGACACCGCTCTTACCTCCTGAGCTATGCTGCCCAGTGTGCAGTGCTGAATGTGAACATATTGTAAATTGTAGAATGCGAAAAATATGAAGGTCCTGGATACTGAACCAGTGGTATTGCGCACTTCAAATGAATGGACAATTTCTTTTGGGAAAAGTTTTTTTTTTTTTTTTTTAAACTTCTCTTGCACAAAAGTTTTCAACGACCTGCATTTTTGTAATAATGTGTGAATGTCATTCATTTTTCTTTTGTTCTTATTTCAGAAATGTGATTGTGAAAAATATTTAGAATAAAATATAATGGCTTTATGTGCTGACATCTGTAAGTCTGTGACTTAGAGGGGAGATGAAACAGCTGTAGAAACTGACTGATTCTCTGTTGCTCTCTCTCACACACACACTCACAAATGCGCACACACACACCCACACCCACTGGCCACTTCACATACACTCACACATGTGTACACACGTATGTGAGTGCATGCGCACACACACACACAAATACACACACCCATTGGCCAATGCACATGCTGACATACATACACACACACACACACACATACACACACACAAAAATGTAAAAAACAGAACCAGGTTCTGACGCAGAAAGCAGACCCACAGTCAGCAGCAGTGTTTGAGGACCCAGCAGATCCAGCCCTGGGGGGGTTTTGGGGCGCCCTAAACAGCAGTCTTGCTGTGGCCCCAAAGTGCTGCATCATAAATCACCAAATCACATTTTTTAAAAGCTTGCACAGTGTGGCCCCAGGGAAGGTTCTGGCCCTAAATGACTGGACCGAGTGTGTGTGTGTGTGCCAGCGGCCAGCTCTGGGGGGGACCAGTACTCCACCGTCACATGACTCCCCCATCACATGACCTTGTTGCTTTCTCTTTTCCCTCTCTCAGCTGTCACACGCAGCGTGTTCTCCATTTGAGCTACGGTTCACGGTTTGAAAAATGAATCTGGCTTCGTTTAGTCTTGCGTTTGCAGCCCATTACCCCTCCTCCTCTCTGCGTGCTCCTGTGGTAAACACTTGGCACCGGGTGTCGTCCTGAGCTGCCAACGGATATTCTCAGATCGTGCTTTTATAGACATCTAGGGCCGAGCTGTGTGTGTGTGTGTGTGTGTGTAGTGTGTAGTGTGTATGTGTGTGTTTGTGCGTGTTTGCGTGTATGTGTGTGTGGTGTGTGCACATGCACATGCATGATGTATGTGTAGTTATGTGGCTTGCTTATTTTTGTATGACTGCAGAAGTTTTCGCGCGTTTCTGTATTCGTGCATTTGTGTATTTGTGTGTCTTATTCGCGTAGGCTACTCGTCTGTGAGCGCATCTTGATCCACAATACGGGGTTTCCATACCGGACTCCATTAAATGTTTTTTTTTTTTGTTTTTGTTTTTCTTCCTCTTCTGTTCTGTTGCCTGGCTTGTTCTCCTGAGGCGATGAGTGGGAGGTGTATGTACACAGACGCTGTGCGGGTTGATTGTATGAGCGAGCTCCCCTGAGGGGCCGTGTGCGAGTCTGCCCGTCTCCTCCCCGTGAAACATGACCACAGGCTGCTGGGAAAAGCCGGCTCCGCCACGTTCTTCCCCTGCCCGCCATTTTTTTTTGTTTGTTTGTTTGTTTGTTAGGTTTTCCTTTTTGGTTTGTGCCAGTTTTTTTGGGTTTTTTTTTTTGGTCTCCCGTCATTTCTTCCTCTTTGCTCCACTCTTGCTGTGCCCCAATGCCCACCCCCCCCCCCCCCTCCTGGCCAAATACACAGCACCGCCCCCCCCCCCCCCCCCCCCCCCCCGCCCCCCTGAGTGGAACAGAAGGGAGAGTCCAGCGGGGGAAAGGCACTGGGCTGGAATAATTGATAGATGAAATGGCTATCCCTATTGATCTCTGCTTTATTGATCCAGCCAAATACATTGAGATGGAGTGTGGAATCCAACACAAATGCAAATGCAAAAAAACAAATCTTTTTTTTTTTTTTGGCATTGGAGCAATCTTTTAATGGGCCTTTCTGTTTGGCTTGCTTTGCCACCGCGCCCAGGTGGATGGCTTTTATGTGCGTGCGTGTGCGTGTTTGCGTGTGTGTGTTTGTGCATGTTTGTGTGTGTGTGTGTGTGCGTGCATGTTTGTGTGTGTGCGTTCATGCATGCATTTGTTTGTGTGTGTTTGTGCGTGTGTGTGCGTGCACGTTTGTGTGTTTGTGTGTATATGTGTGTGCGCGTGTGAGAAAGAGAGAGAAGCTTTTTTCATCACCTAATAACAAATTTAATCCAAACATCTTTACTGTCACTAACTGTGCAAGTAATAACATAAGCAACTTCTTATATTTTTGATACGGCTGTTTCAAATTAAATAGTGTTGCCGGGTCCTGGAGACTTTACATCTCTCGGTTTTCCCAAAACTCCCCATCTTCGATTGACTCCCATACATATTTTCAAAAAATATTCCGCTACACCACCTTTTAAGATTCCCCATCTATCATTGATTCCCATACATCTTCAGCCCCCTGCATTATTAGGGATACTGCAGTCTATAGAGGCCATCGAAATGAACACAGACTTTAACCCTTCCAAGAGTAGGTTTTTGGAATGTTTTTTTTCAAAATTCTAAGTCAGTGTTCTTGAACTCCCATTTCTTTCAGTTACCAGCAGTGATTGTGACATCAGCATCACGCTGTTCAGCATTTCAATCACATATTCGTGATCTTAACACCTTAAAGGGTTAAATCAGAGGTCACTTTGTGGTTGGCGATCCAGATGAAACCATAGGCCTGCAGCTTTACATTTTAAGGCGTTGGGAGAGTAGGCCTGTTTGCAAAATAAACTTAATGTGTATAGTTGAAAATAACGATTTTCGACTACATACGCTGAGGATAAAACTGTATTGAGCTTCCATAGATTATAAATTTGCCCTGGTTAAGTATTTTTATTTACACATGCAGGTATTAACTCATGAAGATTGTTAGTCATGATTATACCTCTTCTCTAACTGTCACATAAATTCGACATCATTTGTCCCATTCTGCGCAACCTTCTCTCCTACCAGTAATTTGCTGATCAGTGAATCCTGGAGTTGATTCAGTCATGACTTTGCGAATCATGAGCATGGGTTTGATTCAATGATTCAATCAAAACGCAGTATTGAAATCAAGTTAAATTTCACTTTAAATGTATTTATTTATTTATTTATTTGCGGTGGAGGGGTGTCCTCTCAAAATGATTAACTTGGCGCGCGCCAATTCTCTTTAATGGAGACATTAGCAGTTTCCAGGCGCGCGTGGCCTGGAGTTGAGAACTCTGGAACTCCCATTTGTGAGCCTGCCACAGCGGTTAGCGTCGCCGTGCTGCACTCGCATTGGGCTTATTGCCTCACGATTGCGCGTCTAATGAATTCGTTCTCTACCGGTGATTAATCCACTCCCACCAGACACACGCACGCACACGCACACGCGCGCGCGCACACACACACCCACACACACACACACATCTGGCGCCACTGTGATGGCATACCGTGACATTTTAGTTTTCAATTCAGTGAATAACTTTTGAATAAATAGTTCAACCTACTAAATGTTTCTTAAGGCTGGTCCTGGTGGGCCATGCTCGACCAGAGGTGCATTTTGTGTCATCTCCCAGCTCTGCAATTTATAAATTATCAGAGGAAGGCGAAGAAATTGATTTGTGTGGCTGCGATGAATACGGAATAGTAATTTGAATGTATCGATCGAAGCCGTGAGACTATATCGCCCACCCCACTCCTGATAGGCCTTCGAATCCCCTGCACCCTCTCCTAGACATCGTAGCCTGAAGTGTTCGCAAAAGACAGCAGCTCCACACCACGAGCGGAGCACACGCGCATTGCAGGCAGCGAAGATTGCTCGCACCTATACTGATTGCGGATTTGAACAGAATTAAGGGAAAGAGAATAGAATACGTTACGAAGAAATTTAGCTTCCGTGACGTCGGTCGTGATTTGCGGCAGTTATTTCGATAAATGGGAGGGGAGCGTATCAATTTGTCTCACACAGGCCTATGCTTCAGCTGATATTGAGGCACGATATATAGTATATTCACAATACACTGTTGTTTGATTTCATAATCTGGAATGCGAAACATCGGCGGCACAGGTGAAGCGTGTGCCGGACGTGTCCAGCCCGTGCACAGCCATGGGTGGTAAGGTTAAGATAAGACAGACCGTGACATGACCACTTGTTGGTGGTTAAGAACATATTTATGTAATCTGAGCTGTTTGGTTCCGGTTTGGAAACTGTCCGCAGCACGTCAGTCTGCCTCAGCCCTGCTTTAAAGACCCTGTACTAAACCGGGAGCCAACAGCAAGCTGGTTTTATGTTGGCACGAAAGACTATAACGTAAAGCTCGTGCCCAGTAACACTGACGGTAACGACACACGGGGAATCAATTGTGTGGAAGTCTTTATTTACCAGAAACCCAGTAAATGTGCAAAGGAACCATTTACGTTACGTTAGGTGCTTTTCAATAGTGAATTGACTGGAACTAAAATGTGCCACTATTCCTGGTTAATTAAAGCTCGCGCTGAGATACGGCTTGATAGCAGAGGCACGTGCGTCGGTCGGAGGGAGCTAGACACCGAGCTGGCTGAAGTGTTTATATCCTCTCAATAAACCACAATTTCCGTGCATTTTCCAAACATCCCCATCCGAGCTGGGGATCAGTTCCGTTTCAATTGACTCTACTTAGGAAATTCATTGAAATTCAATTTTTTTTTTCATTTGGGTCTAATTGTTTCAATTTATGTTCATTTCCATAATTGACAGACTTTAAATAGAACTGACCCAGACTCAAATTTTAACATCCAGTTTGGCCTCGCCGAAACAATACTATGTATGCATTAAGATGCATTAAATATGAGTCCTGCTAAATCTTTTTTTTTCTTCCTACATTTCTTTCCTATGCTGCTCTTGCCCCAAATGCACAAGAAGATTCCATGAAACGAGGAAGCATTTGTCTCGAGGTTCTACTAAGCGCGCGCGGCCGTGCTCGGGTGAATTGGTTGTACTTCCTAAATGCAACGAATAACGCGTGCCATTTTAACATTTCTTGGGGAATGTTATCAGATCGCTCGCCGATAAAGGAACGAACACGGGAAGGAACCCCGATGATCAACGCTATTGATTAATCAGAACACCACACGGCTCATATTTACGCCTCTCCATGCATTATTAAAATTGAATGACACGTCAAAACAAAAGCGTTCGGTCTGAGGCATGTCAACACACTTCAGGCAAACAAAAACAAACTCAGATCAGTTCCGTGGCTCGTGCTTCTGGAAATGTATAAAGTGGTTTGTCAGTTCATTATTATGTTTTTTATTTTTATTTTTTGGTAAATCCTGAACGTTAAAAATGGCCTACACACAGAATGATATATACACTACACCACACACACGCACGGACACACACTATGTGTGTAGGCAATTTTTTTAACATATCTTAAGAATATATATATATATATATATATATATATATATATATATATATATATATATATATGGAACAAAATATATAAGGGAACAAAATATATAAGGGAACAAAATATCAATTTATCATCGGAACAAAATGCATTATGGAGTATTTCGCACATAAATCTATAAATAATGTTTTTTAAAAATCGATTGTATGCCAGGTTTTCTTTCAATAAATTGATTTTTTTGTCTTCGTTTTTGCCTCCTCTGATTTCAAACATTTAAGCATTTTAGATTTGGTTAAAACATTTTTGGATCAAGTAGCATTATAAAGTTGGCCCATTCCACAGGAAAGATCATTGTCGATTTTTTCAGAAAATTGCCTTGTCCTTGTTTAAATTGTAAAAACGATACAAATGCAATAGGCTACCTTAATCAAAATAAAATATAAGTAATTTTAAACTGTAAAAACGACTATATATTACGCAGTTGGACAGAAAAACAAGCTGCTGTGTTTATTGATCATACACCAGTAAAATATTGATGTAGTTTCATGGAGGGACAGTATTGTTCTGTGCCATTTTCCTGTCAGCTAATATTCAATTTTTTTAAAAATAGTATCGACGTTTGATACATTTATGGCCTTGTTTTTTTAACCTCATCGTTAAATTAGTAGCTGCCTTCAAGTAGCCAACAGAAGTGCTTCTTAAAATGGGTGTTATAATAATACTGAGCCAACATAGGATGTGTACTACTGTAACTGATTTACTGAGGGCCGAAATACAACGGATGTTGAAGTGAGGAGAGACGCGTCGGGGTGTTTCGCTTTTTTCAGATCCGAATCTGGTATTGATCTTTGCGCTAGGTTTTTTTTTTTTTTTTTTTTTAAAGGGACGCTGGGAACTATGGTATCGATCACGGGGAGGTCACGCACCCCTGACGCGCTCGCGCCACTCAGACTCGGCTTGTTCGCGCCTCGCTGGGAACACGGGAGATGCCGAGGCCCTCCAGAGAAAGGGGACACGTCTGAAACACAGATATGACCTTTAGAGTGACGCTTGCAAAAGCACACATGCAGAGATTCCCTTTCTGCTCCGAGACCTCGCGGTCTATACGTACATGAGCTTTTGACAGAAAATCGTTCGCTAAATATCTGATTACGCACCACAGTTGTTTTGCGACAGAAGCCTTCTGACTGAATTATTATTATTATTATTATTATTATTATTATTATTATTATTATTATTGTTATTTAAATGTAATTTACTGTACAGATTCGATAAATTGTTTTTGTCCTTCTTTGCATTCTTACTATTCATAATATTTATTACAGAAGATCTACTCATCTTCTTTCTTTGTGCCAAATCAGATCTGACGGTAATACGAACCTACACAAAACCATTCAGCACTCAGCCGCGTCGTGCAGGGCGAGTGTGGACCGAACTTGACCGATCACTACCAGGGGATACACGCTGTCATTCAAATATAGGCTTTACAACACGCTATCCTTTGTGTGCGGATGTGAGTGTGAGTGGCGTAAACGTAGCTGCCAATTTGTCTTCTTACCTGTGATATGTTAGTCATTGTGTGTATACATCTCTGTGTGTGTGTGTGTGTGTGTATATACACACACACACACACACACACTCATACACACACACACAAACAGACTAATATATATATATATATATATATATATATATAGATTAGTCATCGCTCTAACAATGCTACAATGTAAATTCGAAATCTGCGCTCACTCACCCGCCAGTCTGAGCGCGGACATGCGCTGAAACTCTGGCTCCTGCAGCCACTTCCACATCCGCCGAAAGGTCTCGCGCCCGGATTTGAGTTTACTCCACGGTTTCGGGTTCCGCAGCAGGTCGGACAGGGTGCCCTGGGAGCGACACAAGATCCGCTGCGCGAAGATGGCCTGCGGGATGCTGTAGCGCTTGAGCTCGGCCGTGATCCGCTGCGCCACCTCCTTGGTGTTGATGTCCTCCACCTGCCCCGACCCGCCGCCCTGGCCACCGCCGCCGACGTTCTGCCTCTCGCGCTCCGACAGCATGGACCCGTTGGCCTGCGAGTGCAGGTGACTGTGCGGATGCATGCCGTTGAGGTTTGACATCATGCCAGGCCCGTGCCCGACTAAACTTCTGGCCAGATGCTCCTCGCTTCGGGACAGCATCGCCGCGTGAGACTCGAACCCACCCGGCGAGAGCATCTTGTCGTTAGAGAGGTGGGCGCCGGGTCCGTAGGCGGAAAGCGTCTGCTGGGTGTTGTGCAAAGATCCGAGGCCGTTCGAGAGCGGCGAAAGCGGCTGCCCCATGCCGGACATGTCTTTGGGATAGTGGCCGTACAGGTTGCCCATGGGCGCCAGACCCCTGTCGTCGCGCATGAGGGTGAAGCTGCCGCTAACGTTGCCGGTGGCCAGGCGCTGGTGTGCCGGGTGGTGGTGCGGGTGCGGGTGGGGGTGGTGGTGAAACTTTTCGGAGACGGTGGAGATTGGGGGCAGGTGCTGCAGCGGGGTCAGGGTGGTGTAGGTGCTGCTCAGGCTCATCCCGGACTCGCACGACATCGTCATCGCCGGGTGCAGGTGGCCGGACAGCGCGTGGTCCGCCCGGTATTCCCCGGCGCCTTCCAGGATGGAAGCCATGCTGGAGACCATCGCTGGCCGTCCGTGCGACACCAAGTTCCGATGCGACGCGGAGGACGGCCGTCCGTGTGGGGAGCTCATCAAATCGCCCGTCTGAGAGTGAGAGACTCCGTGCAGGTTGCCAATGTTTTCCATTGTAAGTTCCATTGCTGAAAAGAATCTTTATTTCCACCTCCCTCCCTCCTCCCTCTCCCTCTCCCTCTCCCTCTCGCTCTCGCTCTCGCTCTCCCTCTCGCTCTCTCTCACTCTCTCACACACACAGGCGCGCACACTCTCTCCCTGTTTCCAGCAGATAAATTTCGAGCGATCTCAAAGCCAATCCATTGATTTTAATCGCCCCTTTTTCAGTGGTCAATCCAGCATGATTTCTTGAGCTGTTTCACTCTGTCCGGAAGGAGATCGCGCCCGCTATCTGCTATCACGTATGATCCGTAGACTCACACGGGTATGTGCGCGTGTTTGCTGACTCGCTCGCCGAACAGCTCTTCCACAGACAGCCGCGGCTGGGCTGTGTCCGTGCGTGGTCTATGTTTGCGCGCGCGCGCGCCTATGTGTTTAATATGTGCAATAAGCGTGTGCGCGCGTGTTGTATCGGCGTCGCAAGCGTCTCGCAGACAGCACTGCACAGACGGAGCCAGAGGTGAAACAGTCAGTCTGGCTTTATCGCACGTCACCTCTCCGGTCCACCAATGGCTCTTAAAGGATCCCACTTGACCGATTGCGAGCGCCAGTTTTGAACGCCTACCCTGAAACCGTATCTCTGATTTATTGACAGTGCTTTAAATCAAATCGCGCGAGTAAACCATCAAAATGGTTTATTAAATATCACGCGCGGTTCTTCAGTTACTGACACAATTAAAGTCGTTCATTCAAATGTATTAGAATCAAAATATGCCAGATAATGTCCAGGGGCAAGCACGTGTGCTTGGCTCATCATTAACCCTGTAGAATAACATAGTAACTGTCGTACTGCATGTAGGGTAGCCTAGTTGGCATGGCTATCATGCCCGTATCGAATGGTTTATGGTTACTTTTCAGTTTTATTCATATATTCACGTATTCACTTTTTCTTAATTGCGAGATGTATGCAATGTCATGTCATCACACAGGATGAGCGTTTCATCTTAATTAAAGAACCGATGATCGTGTTATATAACCTGTGATTTCGCCAAGTTTTCACGTTTTGAATTGTGCGCATTGCCTCCTATATGCGCTGCAACATTTTAACGTTTTTCGTTTTTTTATAAACATACACGCGACTGCATTGTTTTTTTTAAGGATTAACACACGCGCAGCATAATAACAACACTGTCAGAAGGCCGCGTGTCCACTGTTCTTGTCATCGCGTGGATAGGCCTAGATTTGCTGTCTTTCGTCGGTTCTTCTGATTACGCCGCAGAACATGCTTAGGAGGTTACATATCCACGTGCAAACAATAAGCTGGCGTTAAGGGCGTTGTTGTTGTTTGAGTTGTCATTCTGTGCGTTAGGCATCCTAAAAAGTTCTGCCTTTGCACTGAGAAGTGCCTTCTGACCAGTCGGTAAAAAGCCCTCCTCGAACCTGCGTTCTCCGAACCCTTGTTGTGTTCTGTGTGGAATTACTGCAATAGAATGGTTTCAACAGAAGCCTCGCACAAAGTCAATATTTAGAACTCCATATAACATATTTCGGTGTGGGGTCTCAGCCAAATGCATAGACAACTGAGTGGCTATTAAACCGTTCGTTAAATGTGCATGGCTGCCAGGTGGAATCTTTGGGAGAAGTCTACTTGACTGCTTTAAATACGCAATTTTAAAATATATTGTATGATATAATTTCCTGCAGGATCATAGCCTGGAGCTAATCAAATACGTTTTATATTGGTTCAAAAGCAACATTCCTTGTCAAAGTTGCTCTTGTTATTTTTACTTCTTAAAACTGCCTATTCGGTGACAAGGCGGTGGACCAGAAGAGGTGCTTATGAAGAAAAAAAAAACACATTTTTTTAGTTAAACAGTTAAACATTTTTACATTTTGTACACCCTTCACATGTTGGGTGTTCACATGTGGGTTATCGACACGTGATTTTTCCGTTAGGGGGACCTGCCCTATCTCAGACCACAACTCAGGTCATTTTTATTTACAGTGAATCTCACTGACCCAGCAAGTGTCATCATCAGAGCCAATTGTAGAGGCAGATTTTCTGTAAAGATAAGTTACCTTATGATTTCAAAGTGATATGCTTCTGAATCCATCTTCAACATGGCCATCCTCAGTTTAGCATGGAGAGTATTTTTATATGAAACAGAAATCAGACGTAAGCACTAAATGATCTCGGTTCAACCAAATATTACAGAGGGGCCCTAGGGCCACTACATTTTGGAGCCCCTTAGCCCAATGACAAATGCAAATATTATAGATGTTATATTATTGATTCGTGGTATCATATGGTACTTATGCCATCACTGTGATTCCTGCTTCGGAAATTACGATAGGTAAGGAGAGAAGGAGAGGAACCATAGAACTTTTCTTTTTCAAATATTGGATGGTACAATTTTTTTTTTTTTAAATACGAATTTTAAGTAAGCTATACCTTCTGGCCATTCAGAATGTTACTATATCTAATATGGATTTTAAAATATATTTTAAATAATGTATTGTGTAATAAAATATGTATGAATGCTTATTTTTAAAAGATAAATGGGCATTGAAACTTATTTACAGTGAAAACAGTAAAACTGTAGTTCCATAGCTAAAAAAACTGTCTTTAACTCCAAAGGAAAGCATTGTAAATAACTCTGTCAGATTACTTCCATTCAGCATGTGTTATATGCTGCATGTACAGGCCAATTAAATTTTGGAGAAGAGACCACTCCTTTAATTCATTTAATTCAAAATAAAAAAAGTATTACTAATCTATTCCGAAGGCCAAAACATGCTGGATATTTTTAAAAAGTGGTGATAAGATTAATTAGCACGCCATTTTTTTAAGAACCCACAATGCAATGCGAGAACAAGGTCATTATGCATTTAGCAAGGATGCTAACTCCTAAATCTGAGTTTAACGGAAATCTTTCTGTGTCACGGTTGAGGTTGAAACTTTTGAGCTGAGAGGAAACTGGCAGAAGACGAGTAGGCTACGTTATGGAACACAACAATATAGGAAAAGAAAAGGTACATCAAAGCAACCTCAACAGTTTTTTTAATTTTTATTTTATTTTTACGAGCGAGATCTTAACACTCATTGATTATGGCTCCGTATGTTTCTGAAAATATCACGCATTTCTCATGTGCCCGAAACCACAGAGAAAGACTAAAAATAAATTATTCGTAACGAAGTTGGACCATGCTGATGGCGATTTAGCACGTTTTCAGAAAGACTGTGGCAAGTCAGGTGATGTAACGGTGACCCGTTGAAAGCGTTTTCTTTTGTCATTTTAATGGTGGGCGGATTCAGTTCAATTCATCTAGTCGTTGTTCTGTCAAATTTGAATATATTACACCTCCCGATATATATAGCCTAAGGTAATGTTGGCATGTCAGTGAATATTATCTCCGGTGACGGTCCACTTGTTCATATTTTGAGTCGTTATACGTTTACCTTATTCCTTAACCGCCAAGACAGCAGCGCAACCGAGCGCGTGTTCTTACGCCACTCAACGTGAGCGCTCGCTTTCCTATATTTTACAGCTGCCATCGATTAATCGTCCGATCGATACATCGATTGGCACAGATTAATTATGTTTTCTGACCCCGGGATGACGTCAGCGGGACCCTAAGTTTTCACGTGCTTACCTGACAGGTCACAAGTGACAGTCACAGAGGGGATAGGTTCCAGGAAGGTGAAATGGCAGCCCTGACCTCGCGACGACAGCATCTATTCAGACCAAACACCAAACAACCAAAATGCTAAACCAGTCAATTTTAACGGTTATGAAGATACCCTCATGTAGCCCTACATCCAATGGCTGTCATCTCTCGATAATGGGTTAGAGCGGTTTGGAGTTACTGATAGTTTTTGGAAATGTTGAAATCACATACTTTATGGTTTATGTGTAATAGTAGGCTGCGCTGTTCAAACATCAGAAGGCCACTCCTCTCCTCCAGGCAAGCCTTACTGTTTTTTTTTAAAACCAGATAGACATTTGTTAACCTATAGCATTAGCGTTTGTTTTCAATGTGAAAAAAACGATGCAAAATCCTCATTTAATAATTAGGGATCATTCATGCTCGTAATCTCTTTTTGGCCTTTTCATCTAGCAGTGGGTTTTTTACTTGGCGTGCAGTTTTCTGTGGATATGTCTCTCCGTTTATTTTATGTGAGCAATGTTCAGTCGTGGAATTAAGTATAAGGAAAAGCAAAGTTAATTATTTTTTAAACCAAGTTTTGTAGTTAGATTCGGCCAGTGCCTCCCTTGCTTTCAGACCACAGAGCAAGAAATGTTATTATTATTATTATTATTATTATTATTATTATTATTATTATTATTATTATTATTATTATTATTCCGTAGTGAGTGGGCTAGCCTAACATTTTACTTATGGAAGATGCTTTCTCTCTAATATTGTTAAAGTAATATAAACATTAATTAAATATAAATTATGTTTAAATATTCATTTGTTTGTTTCTTATTGTAATTACATAATTAACGTAACCTTAATTGTAATGATAGATGCTTAAATGCGGAATTATTCCTCACTATTCGGTATTCGGTCTATAATGATAAAAGGGTTATAATCGTAAAAAGATTATATCCAATGTTTTTATCTGAACTGTGTGTGTTTGTCTGTGTGTGCGCGCGCAAGCGCGTGTGTGTGCATCCGCCTAATTATGTCCATATTTTTATTTATTTTTATTTATTCTGTATTTGTCCATAAAACTTTAAAAACACAAAAAAAAAATTATTAAACTTATTAAAGTACTAACATGAACAGCAAAAGAGCGACCCAGCAGTCAGTGACGCCTGTTTTTTAATGGGTACATTCAGCTGATCCTGAAAATGATGAAATATGAATCATATGTTCTGGAATGTGACTTCATAATACATGCGTCTTGTCTGCCCCGTTGGCCTACTCTCTTTCTAAAATGTCTGATTGTGCGAAAGTTGTTCTCGGTGTTGCGAATAATAATAATAATAATAATAATAATAATAATAAGCCCAAAACATAATTTGAGTAGAGGTGTCTTTGTCGTCGGGGTTAAAATGGTCGCCCATGCAGATCCCAGATGTCCGAATCAACAAGAGCCCGAGCTGTGCCAACGGGACAACAGGGGTGTCCGCGCGGGTTAATGTTCTTCCATCGATCCCCGTTGCCAGTGTTATCGGAAATGCATTACTGGAGCCAACAGCGGATGCGTCAACTCCGCGCGGCACGGCGGCAAGCGAACCTTGTATCGGCTTCCTGGCCGCTGCAGTGATTGATGTTCATCTACTCTAGGCCCTAATTCACCCGGGTTTTCGCCATTTTACACGCACCTCCCTCTGACTTTGCATGCAGATTCGTCTCGTGGAGGCGAGGTGGGCTAGCGTTTGGCACATTTAAATGTGGTACAACTTTAAGCCAATGAATTAAACTATTACTCGTCGGCTACATTAAAAAAAAAACCTCTTAGTAACTTCGAGGAACATAAGTTTAAATGCTATAAACTGTGTGCTGGTATAACAAACATGAATGGAACTGAGGATGAAAGGGATTCCCATTATCCAAAAAGGGCCTAATTAAGCAATTGTTGCAATTTTACTTCAGTTGGAAATGTGAATCAATGTGGAATCAATAGTGCTGTTCAATACAAGTGTAGATTATGTACTACCATCGCCATGCTAATGCTGCAGAGAATTAGCATATATTTTCTGGGGCATATCCGGAAATTCCTTGGTAAATTTGTGCAGCAGTTATATTTTTGTAGAATATTTAATTTCTGCCGCTTTCCCCCTCGCGTTCCTCCCTCGCTTACTCCCTAATTCCACCCCTCACCTGTTGGAAGTACTGTCTACCGGTGAACAACAAATCCCCAGTCTTTTAAACTGAGGCCAACGTTTCAGAGGCGTAAGTATTTTTGCCACACTGTACACTCACGTCGAATAAAGTGCGAAACCGGCCAATATTATTCGACTGAACCACTGAAGTAATAGTTTTCTGATTATTTTTAAAATAATTTTAAAGTGGCCGTTAATGTTGACCTTCTGAAAAATAAATACGTGAGTCAATGAAGTCTGTGTGCGCATTCACGCGCCCACAGAGTAGGGCCTACTTTGGCCCCCTTACAGCTTGTTTGGTTAGCCTTCCAGAATTGTTAAGGCCAGCATACGTTAGAATGTATGGCCAGCTGTCGCTTCAGTTGAATTCAGTTTATAAAACCGTCGCAGTTGTACTAAATGTATTGAATATGTATTCCTTTCATAAAGCTATGGTAAGTTTCAGTTAATTTGACTTCGTATTTAAAGTTCGTTGGCAAAGTCAGCCAGGCCCTGGTCGAACGTAGCCTGTAAGGCTGTGACTACGTCGACTTCTTTGACATTAAACGTGTGTTTGTCACCTAAACCCTCGCGCTGAAATTATAGTAATGTCATGCGCGTATTATGTTCTGCAGCGTTCCATGTACGTTTACTTTGCTCCTGGTTGTTTGTACAGGCCAACATCATTTGTCATGTGTGTTAATTATTTTGATTCCAATTAATTTGACTTTTATTGGGCACTGAAAAGTTATGAAAAACGAGCATTTCGATTTGGACGCCAGAGGCCTGTTTAATTTTTATCGCAGTGGCCTTTTCCTTCGAGTAACGACTTTCATCCCCTGTCCCCTTTCCAAAACCCAATGACGGCCGGAGAGACTTATTGCGTAAGAATTTTGCTATAGGTCTGTGATTTAATATAAAATTTATAGTAATAAATGGTGCACAAAAGCGCTGATCTTTAGTAACTTATATGTTGGGGTAAAAAATATTATGATTTCAAATATGAGTTTAACACGG
Source organism: Anguilla anguilla (assembly GCF_013347855.1). Lineage (NCBI taxonomy): Eukaryota > Metazoa > Chordata > Actinopteri > Anguilliformes > Anguillidae > Anguilla > Anguilla anguilla. Next base: position 2,958,806 of record NC_049206.1, read on the forward strand.
TCTGTGTACACAATAAATTGTCCAGCGTTAAATCTAAAAGTCTAACAGAGCGCGCATTAGGCCAATAGGGCCCACGTTTACTCTCTTGGAGTTGATTCAACACTGCATATTTTGCTGTGTAATGTACTGGAGAAAGTACTGGAGGTAGCTTCAGACGCAGTGGACAAGGAATCTTTAAACCCTCTAAGGCGGATAGGCCTTATCGACACCTTAGCAGCCTTGGTTTAGTCTGTTCTCTCTTTTTAAAGGATTTTGTAAAATAAATGTATGCTCTCCTGCACTGTACAGTTTGCCCATAAAACGGGCGCGTGTTCTTTAGTTAAATTAAGGGCGCGCGTGATGGGCTACGTGAAAGGCAATTTTATCTCTCGCCACGCACGCAAAATTCTCAATTTATGATATGTGTTGAGTTAAAGAAAATAAATGTTTTCTTATTGTGGTATGTTTCTTTTCTCCCTGGTGTCCGTTACAATTTTCTGTTCAAATGTAACCAGTTGAAAGAGTAGCCCATGCACCATTCCTTACAGAGTGCTTCTAGATGAGTGGCGTTGGTTATTTTTATTTTTGCTAATATATAGGCTAATCGTGTCGTGCTGCTACTATATATTACATTAGCCTATGTTATACTGCAATTTAGCAAAGAGGGGGGAAAATGCAGGTTGTACTATCATCCTAATATGGATGGGTGTTAAGAAGATAAAATAAAATCCCCGTGATCCAGGTGGGCTACTAGACCAGTTGGTTCTCAAGTTTCTACCTCTATGTTATCGAACTTTTGGAATGGAATGTTTGTCCCGGTTGCTCGGCGTCAGGTGTCAGTTCTGACGGTGTTGGGACTGGTTGTGTAAGCGCGGAACGGAGGCCTGTTTTAAGTTGGCCTGTGTGAGACGCTCACCAGAATTAGTCCCTTGGGCATGTCACGGTGTGCCAAGCAGACAAGTTTCCTCTCTTTTGTGAAACTGGCCTGCCAAATACGTAGTAAGTTTCAAGACTTACACACCGACGGTCGCCCAAAGGATATTGATGTATTTTTATAATATGAATTTTGTCATTTGAAGTCCCTTATTTATTTTTTAAATACCTTTGTGGAATGATTAGTAATGTTTAATGAAAGCATTCGGGGTGTTTTTTTTTCATATGTAAAGCTTAAAGGATGTGGGATATTGATACAACGCCAGTAATCAAATTCTTCACCATTACCATGGCAACGATTGACTTTGTAATAGCGCTATAAGCAGTACAAGGAGTTTTTTTTTCGGCGCGCCTCTTGGAACTCTTGTATATGGCCTATTTTATTTCGTTGTGTAGTCAGAGCAGGAAACGGGCAAAGTTTTTCCCTCTTTCTAATTACATCACGATCTGAAAACTTGTAGATCTGTCAGTCAGTAGAAACCCACCTGCGGTTTCTCGGTCGCACTGTGGGTGACGTGTTTAATTTGAGCACTGTACCTGTCTGTACCGTGGAACAATGGGTATGACTCCGAATGCGAAATCGTCATGTCATCCGAGCTCTGATAGAGTGCATTTCACGCTGGTCGAAGGGCTGACGTCTTTTTTGCGCATGTTTGTCCTGTCTCTGTTTTAGAGTTAATTGACCGTTCTTTGTGAACGGATGGTTCGTACTATTGCGGGAGAAATAATAATAATTATTATTATAATAATAGGGAACATTACCATTTGCTATAGAACTGGTGCTTTTCACTAAAACTCTCTGAGACATCTACTTGGGTCATGGTACTATAATAAGTAGCAATTGATTGATTGATAGATGGATTGATTGATTGATCGATCGTGATTCACTGGCTCTGACTTAGATCAGGGCACGCAGCTCCCGTTCTGGAAGGCTTGTGTGTGCCTTTGGTTTTTTTTTTTTTTTTTTTTTTTTTTTTTTTTTGTCCCAACCGATTATTCTGTCTTAATTTTCGAATCGGCTGTGTACAACAATCATAATGTGTTCCTTTAGTTCACTACAAGTACTGTCTTCTGCTGTAGCTCTATTTTAAAGTGGCAATCAAATAATGATTGAGCTACTTACATAATTAAGAACAGAAGTTGGCATGAAACGGATCTGTCGTTATTGTGCGCGTGTCGCTGCTTTAGTCATTATCTTAATTTCAGGATAGAAAACAGGCCGACCAGCCTTTTTGTGTTCTTGCTTGCAGTATTAGTTCCCAGTTAGCCCAAGCCACCATTTAACTCCACCCCCTAATATTTTTCTCACGCGCATGATGTTATACAACCATCTTTGACCCTTTGAAGAGTAGGGTTTTTGACGGTTTTTTTTCTTCAGAAATTTTGAATCCAGTGTGCTAGAACTCTGTTGTTTTCAGTAAC
>NC_049206.1:2966139-2976139 GCF_013347855.1 Anguilla anguilla
TCTTAGTTTTCTCTGGTTTTTCATATTCGTATTTTGTGGTTTCATGGTTCAGGCTCTTCCGCTGTAAATTTTGGATGCATATTTTACACCTTACATACGTGCACTTCGCCATTAAATAGAACAGAATCGTTTCTCGTTTCGAAACGTCGTTTTGTCCAACCAGAGCACTTCTATCAATGTACGAACTATTATTGTCATTGAAAAATTGAAGGTCCCAAGTTGTAGTAGTACCACAAATATAGAGACTTCAGTTATAGAAGAGCCAGCATCTATAAACTAAACAAAGTAGGTTTATAGATGCTGGCTTTTAGAGGGTAAAAAAATGACAAACGCTTTATATTTATATATTCATTAAATTTGTAATGTTATTTTTAGCCTAATTTCAGTTGTAGCAGTTATTCCTTAATTGTTCCTTCGGGCATACATTTTAAAATTAACATTTATTGTCTCGTATGTATATGCTTCATGCGCACATAAAATACTATAAATCCAGAGCTAAAATTTAATTAACAAAGGCGTGCTTATTTCTTATAAATCGAGGGGGATCGACGCTAGGGGGTCTGTTGTGTTGTGTAAGTTGTTTAACCGCATTGTGACGCCCCATAACTCAGACTGAATAAGTTACATCATCCCTTCACTGAACCGTGAAAGTTTTTAAACTGACATACTTTGAGAAGTTGGGTAATGCACGCGCCACTTGTAACTGAGGGCCAAAGGGGACCATATATATATATATTTTTAGGTGGGATCATAAATATATCAGCAAAGCGCGAGGAAGTCCAAGATGAGGACCCACGCGCCCCTGTATAGCTTGAAGAAAATGTTCATCACTAAATAAAGTTGCGTTCCATGTGGCTGAACGGTTTCCCGGGTAACAGGTGAGATTAAAACAACTCCGATATCCCACCACACCAAATAATCTTAGTGCATTGAGGAGAGTCCATACTACTGCAAAAGACATGTATACTAACCAGCCGTTCCGGCCGTTCCGACTGTTTACCAAAAACTAAATTAAATATTGTTTCTGCACGACTTTGCATTAAGATACGAGCTGAGCGGTAAGATTTTGAATGTTTATTCGTCAAATATGCCCAGAAGCAACTGTTCCTCACACACATACACACACACGCGCGCGGGCGCGAACGCACACACACACACACACACATGCCGCTAAGAAACGGAGATGTTCACACTTCATTGCTGCTTTGAACTCAAGACATTTAACTTCGTGCGACGGCCCGTAAAGGGGTGTCATTATGCAACTGAGTAGTGATTTACCAGACCTGGTCAAAATAAGAGTCTGTAGGCTAACGCGTGAGCCATTTAGACACTATCAAAATCCCTGTGGATTGTCCCAGCAAATACACCTTCGTGGCCCGAGTCAGATACTTGCTGACGTATTCAGAAGAAGCGCAAAGTTGGGCCTGAATCTTAACTTTTTGTGTAGTTTTGTATGCTATAAATTTTGGTTTGAACGTTTTCAAATACTCTCTCTCTCTCTCCCTCTCTTACTCTTGGTTTGGCCTCACGCGCAGTGACGTCAATTCAACTTTACCTATCTAACAAATTCCGCATTGCAGTATGCTGCTGTTGTTTTTTTCTGTTTTTTTTTTTTTTTTTTTTTTTTTTGCAGTCGGTGGCTCAAGATTTTTTTTGTAAGCATTTAGAGTAATTGCCACACAAATAATTATAATTTGCATAAAGAATTATGATCGATAATAATCGATGTCACGCGTAAGCGTTCGCTAATGAAGACTTTACGTGCCAAGCTTGAAGTGTTCTATCATGTTGCGTTGGCAACCTCGGGAGGGGTTTATTCCATTTTTCCGCTTCCGTTTGCTTTGCCCTCTAAACACCTTGCTGATATGAGTAATGTAGTTTGGCCTATAGAAGAGTCTGAGTATCAGACAAAAAGACAAGCAAGATAGACCTGTGCCGTGCGCTTGTGTCAGTGTTTTACTGCAAGTGCCCAGCAAACCTCACCCCTCACCTTTTTGGCCGCGGAACGGTGCACAAAAAACCCCCAAAAACTAGAAAGTAATCGTCAAAATCCTGTTATTATTATTATTATTATTATTATTATTGTTAGTATGATTATGCTGATTACGACAACGATGATGATGATGAATATTATTATTATTATTATTATTATTATTATTATTATTATTGTTGTTGTTCTCTAGCAGCGATTGGTTGCAGCTTTTTGCTAGAGCCCGGGTCGGGAAGTGGCTCGAAGTCAGCCCGAAGAGGTCGGCGCGAGCCATGCTCAGCGCATTAGGCCAGAGGGTCAGAAATGGCGAATTCGGCGCGCGAGAGCCGATGTTAATGATTCAATATCTCTCCGTATCAGGTTGGCAAATCTCCCATTCACCATAAAAAAAGAGAGACAAGGTCCACAATTCAATCAAACCGCAATCGGTTTGCTCTCAACTTGAGGTAGCAAATTTAAAACACGTGTCACTGTAGCACTTTTTACGCAACGATTTTTTAGACCATTATAGCGAACACCGAATTCATACTTCATGTGTTATTTATGAAGCGGGTAACAGTTGGTGGTATGTGTTTATGTATTGCGGTCAGTTTGATTAGAGGCCAGGTTTGAACAGAAAACCATTTGCTGCGTAAATTTCATCTCAGTCAAGAATGCTTTATTAACTTTATGCTTTCTCATACAATTTCTCATAATCATAATTCTGTTTCAACAAATAGTTTTCGCCTTATGATATTTGTCACAGGGTATGTCAACGCACTGTAACGGACGAGGTCTTGAAGCACTACATTCGACGACCTGTTTTCAAAAATGATCTAAAAACCTGTACTGCAGATTTTATTATTTTTAAAAACCACAACGGGATTTATGGAGTACAAATCATGCCTTATTTTCACAGTTGACTGAATTTCATGGGGAATGACATTTAGAGGACGATACGTGTGTGTGCGTTATAGTACATTACTATAAGTAAGCTTACTTTCCAACTACTTTTAACCTGCGTTTTACAGTATTGAGATTGGTTGTATAGCTCTTGACGCTGTTCTTTTAAATCTCAACAAAACATTTAAATGGCTTACAGGTGAACGAGGGGTGGTTTAAGAGTTAAATCCTGCTGTAAAATGTCTTCCTCTCTTTCTTCTGCGGTGATTGCACTGTTATACCCGGATGTTCCCGTGTTCGTGTGACAGCCTAAATTTCATTTGAAGCATTTGAATGTCACAGTTATTTGCCGTTTTGTCGGTTTTCATGTCTTATGTCTCGAACACTCTTGTGTATTCGTATTTGTGAACGCTGTTCACTGTGTCTCTACCTCCACCCCCTCCCCTCCCACCCCCCCCCCCCCCCCCCCCCCCCCCCCCCCCCCCCCCCATCAGGGTAAATAAGAAGAAATTAAAGTGCGAAAAAAAAAAAACTAAATTGCAAGCAGTTCGGATTGTCAGGACATCAGTAACTGGTAAACAATACCATTGTAAACAACAAACGACGGTTAAACTAATAAAATGAAACGCGATGATTAAAAAGCACAGTGCCGAATATTTTCTGACGGGGTAAAAGTTTCAGTGCGGCTCTGTGAGCTCTAGCCAGCACGGCCGCGCGGAGACCTTTTCTGGGACGGTGGCTCCGTGAAATAAGGCCACGCCAATGTAGAAAAACTGCGACACCCACTTCCTGTTCAAAATATATCAACCGCAGCAAAACAGTCATTAAGCATTAGATTTTATTGACATGTAAAGTGTTACAACAGAAAAAGATGGACGTCAGGTAGTTGGGGTAAAAGGGGCAGGTGCTTGGGCGGTATAGTAGTGTGGGTCTGGATCATATTTTTGTAGAGCGACAACAGAAGTTGGGGGTAACAGAGACTGTTTTTGATTTACCAACACACGAGCAAAATAGCATTTTCTTTTCACGTTCAGCAGCCTGGGTAATTCTGGGACTACTGGTTCTTGGAAAGTTTAGCTTTTAAGTTCCTGTGGTGGTCAAGGTATGAATAAATTTGAGGTCATATTTCTTTTCTTTTTTTCTGGTTTAACACAGTGTGTCTCTTCAAAACATGGTCTACCTGTATGTGTCTGTTTATCAATTATATAACGCGTACGGGGTAACGAGGTCCTGTCGAAAGAAGACATTGTCAGATTAGATGTTTAGTTTGAAGCCGCAACCTATACAGGCCTCTTATCAAGGCTGACCGAAACTATTTACTCTTTAAAAGCGTGTTTTATGCTCCTCCCTCTTTTATACAGCAATTACTGCCGGATATCCCAGCTGCCCCGTAGCCCAGGAAACGTTTTATTTTTTAAAACCAGCTTGGATTTAAGAAAATATAACTTTTCCTTGGTTAAGGGGCAGCTGTGATATCCGGTAGTAATGGCTGGAGAGTGATAGCTTTCTGTGAGCTCTCAATTCTAAATAAAGGTCAGATTGATCTTCCGGCAGCTCAGCAGATGTGTCTCGAATGCGTTCTGACGCGGGAGTACGTTTTGTACGCGTACCGCGGCGCATGACACGTCACGCGTTTCATGCGAGGAAACGCGTTTATGTTGGTGTCCTGTCGGAACCACACACTGGGCAACATGTCCCAACTGGTCAAACGAAAAAAGAAAAAAATATCCTCCACACCCACTAGAACTGTGGTTGCTAAGCGACAGAGGAAGAGATGGAATAGAAAGGCATGGTCGATCAATTCTGTGGGGGGGCCGGTGGGGGGGCAATTCACCCAAAGCGAGAGAGAGTGAGAGTCAGTGACTTAGAATTATTTGGCTGCTATTTTAGGTTTTTTTTTTTTTTGTCTGCGTGTGTTTTGAAGTTTGAGTTTTTCTGTTTAGATTTTTTAAAACTTTTCTCCTGTCTGTCTCCCTGCATTCTCTACCCTTTCTGTGCTGCATCACTGTCTCCCCGGCAACACTGCGTGTGCGTGTGTGTGACTGTGGCTCTCCTGGGTCTGACCACCGCTGTGTCTCTAGGTGGCAAAATAGCATGTAATTGTACACGTTAACACATACGCATGCACATGGCAGCTACACACACATGCAAACACGCACGCACACACACACTCACTGCATGGGGTTTGGTGTTGAGGGTAACAGATACACACGCTCAGATGCACACAGACACACACTCACATGTACACACACACACACACACACCTGCACGCACGCACATACGCATGAACGCACACACACACACACACTCACATGCACACACACACACGCACACACGCACACACACGCACACGGTGTTGAGTGTATTGAGCGGGTATTGATCCCCCTGGTTGCCTGCCTGCAGTCAGTGCTTGTCCTACATCACATGCCCTGGATGATTTCTCCCTTAACAGCCTTTATCCAGCTCCACTCTTTATTTACACTGAAAAAGAGGCATTAGCACTCTCTCTCTCTCTCTCTCTCTCTCCCTCTCTCTCTGTGTCTCTCTTTCTCTCTCTCACTCTCTCTCTCTATGTCTCTCTCTCCCTTTCTCTGTCTCTCTGTGCCTCTCTTTGTCTCTCTCTGTATTTCTCTCTCTCACTCTCTCCGTTTCTTTCTCTCTCTCTTTCCCTCTCCCTGTCTCTCTCTTTCTTTCTGTCTCTATCCATCTATCCCGTCCTTCTCCCGCATTTCCAGGCCAGCCGTTTTACCCTCCCCTCTCCATTCCCCCTCTTTCTTCCTCCCCTCCACTGCTCTCTCTCTCTCTCTCAGCATGACTAGTAAAAAAAAAAAAAAGAAAATCGTTCAGTCTTATAATCTCTATGGCAACAGAAGATGAATGCTCTGCCTGCTTTACGCGAGCGCTCCGTTTCCACAGCCCCCTGGTAGCCAATCGAAGGCCTGAAGTCTCGCGGCTAGCGTAGCTCTGGCTCGTAGCGTCGCGCGCGCGCGGTATCGTCCTCCCAGAGCAGAGCCCTGCCCGTTCCCATGTGCTCGGAGCTTTTGGACACGCGAGCGGGCCCCTGTCCCAGCGGGCCCCGGTCCCAGCGGGCCCCTGTCCCAGCAGGCCCCTGCCCCAGCGGGCCCCTGTCCCAGCCCTGGGGTACGGGGTCACACCCTCGTAATACGGCACGTCGAGCGATGTTCATTTGGCAGCCGCTCCTGTCCAGAGTGGACATACAGCAGGGCCGGGGCCCCAGGGATGTGGGGGCCCTAAACAACAATGCTGCTGTGGCCCCCAAACTGGCCCGCAAAGTGCTCCAGCATAAATCACACTTAAAGCACTTAAAGCTTGAACACTGTGGTCCAGGGAGTGTGCCTGTGCCTGTGCCTGTGCGTGTGCCTGTATGTGTGCGTGTGTGTGTGCGTGTGCCTGTGCATGTGCCTGTACGTGTGCGTGTGCCTGATGTGTGTGTGCCTGTGCGTGTGTCTGCCAGCGGACTTGGACGGAGTGTGGCACAGTGGGTAAGGAACTGCGCTTGTAACCGAAAGGTCGCAGGTTCGATTCCCGGGTAAGGACACTGCCGTTGTACCCTTGAGCAAGGTACTTAACCTGCATTGCTTCAGTATATATCCTGCTGTATAAATGGATACAATGTAAAGTGCTATGTAAAAAGTTGTGTAAGTCGCTCTGGATAAGAGCGTCTGCTAAATGCCTGTAATGTAATATAATGTAATGTAACTTAGACTGTAAGAGAACACCAAGAAGGCCAATCAGGTTTATTTGTGCTGTGCTTCTCGCAGAGCACTGTCACGAAAGACGCTTTACATTCCCGTCACAGGCATAGAGCTCTGCGCTGCATCCGTCTGTTAGAGCCGGAGACCGAAGCGGTGCGGGCGGACCCGTCCTGCGGACGAAGCGGCTGTGCTCCCACTGCGCCGCCCCAGCCACCGCTGGGGGAACCTGGGCACAGAGGGGGAGCCCCTCCTCCTCCGCTGGCCGGCCTGGTGGAGAGCAGCGGTAGAATGGATGTCAGAGAAATCAGTAATAAGGGATCCATCAGAGCAAATTATAATGGGTTGAGCTGGATATAGTCTGAGGTACTAAACTAGCCGCTTAAAATGGATGACGTCCGGATGAATGGAAGTGTAATATGCAGATCAGTGGGGAGGGGGGGTTACACACCTGCGCTGTGTGTGTTGTCTGTTTTGAAAGAGGACAGGTGCGAGTCCCAAATCCCAAATCTCTGTCCCGGGTGGGGTCTGAGGAGATGTTGGAGGGGTCAGCCTTGTGAGTCTCAGGTTTTGACACATACCTGAGGGGGGGTTGGGGGTGATGGGGGGGATGGGGGGGGGGGGTGGGGTCGCCTCTTATCTCTCTCGGACAGAAACAAGCTGTCCTGAATCAAACACTACTTTCCTATCTGGCCTCTCACACACACACACACACACACACACACGCACACACAGTGGGGATTAATTGATCTCCTAATACCCACAGATAAATCAATACCGGCCTAGGCCCGAGGACCCTTGCCGACCAATCGGAGGGCACCTCGCTCGATCAACGGAGGACCCCTTACCCAATCGGAGCACAGATGGGGGCAGATTGACAGGGCAGTGGGGGCGGGCGACGCTCGCGGTTGTTTTGCAGAGAGTCAATCAGAATCGCATCGGCGGGAGAGGTGCTTCTGAAGGGCGTCGCCGGGGGGGGGGGGGGTGGGGGGGCGGGGGGGAGGGGGGGCCATGGGGGGGGCGGCGATCACACACTGCGCTGCTCCGTAGACGGGCTGCGTACGCCTGCGCATGCATGTATGCGCAGCGTCTTTCTCCTGCGAGAGCGTGCGCTTCGTCTGCGCGCTAGCGCTAGTACGTAAGCGCTCGCGTGCGCGCTGTGACTGCGCAGACGGAAGAGAGACCGTTGTGCAGGCCGCTGGACAGCTTTTTCAAATACTTAGGAGCAGCGCACGGTGACCTGGTGAGCTGTGAGGAGGGTGCTTTGTCTGAAAAGAGGTCACATGATCAAAATGAGGTCACGTGACCAGAATGAGGTCACGTGACTCTTGTGCTGTTTTTAACAACCGTGTCCGAATCGGCGCGCTCGCCTGCTATTGAGTGCAGTTGTTGAGAATACCTTCAGTACGGCCCAGCCCGGCATGGCTTATCCCGTCTGTACACTGGCTGCCTGCCACTACATCACATTACATTACATTACATTACATTACATCACATTGCATCACATTACATTACATTACATTACATTACATTACATTACATCACATTACATTACATTGCATCACATTACATTACATTACATTACATTACATTACATTACATCACATTACATTACATTACATTACATTACATCACATTGCATCACATTACATTACATTACATTACATTACATTACATTACATTACATTACATCACATTACATCACACTACATTACATCACACTACATTACATTACATTACATTACATTACATCACATTACATTACATTACATTACATCACATCACATTACATCACATTACATTACATTACATCACATTACATTACATCACACTACATTACATCACATTACATTACATTACATCACATTACATTACATCACATCACATTACATTACATTACATTACATTACATTACATTACATTACATCACATCACATCACACTACATTACATCACATTACATTACATTACATTACATTACAGGCACCTTATCCAGAGCGACTTACATACACACACACACACGCTCACACACAGATGCACACTCACACACACACACACACACAGATGCACACTCACACACATGTACATACCCAAATACACATCTATGTGTATATACATGTATACACACATATAAACAGATACATACAGAAACTCACACACACGTACACATAAGTACATGAATATACACACATGCACATACACATGTCTACATGTTTACACACACACATACATACACATGTGTACATAAATACATGCACATACACATGTCTATATACATGTTTATACACACAGACACACACAAAATATGGGGCTGCCTTTTTTTCCTTTCTTGGGAGGTATTGATTTTGCCTGTAGCATTGTCTATGAACAGAGAGAGGGAGAAAAATGGAGAAGGGGAGGGAGAGAGCGGAAGAGGGGGAGGGATGAAGATGGGGAAGAGGACGGACGGAGGAACCATCTGTGTTTACTTCGGTTCCTGGCGCCATTTTTTTTTTGCTGCTGTTTCGGGCGGCTTTGCGTGCGTGTGTCTGCTCGGCCATCCAACGGTCTGTCTGTGACGGGAAACACACACACACACACACACGCACACACACACACACACACATACACACACACATACACACATACATACACACACACACGCACACACGCATACACACACTCGTCGCACATGATACATGATAGCAGGAGAGAATGTTCAGCTACGAAACCTCAGACATTTAAGATGAGATTGTACATATATACATATATACATATACATAAATATACATAAATATGAAACTGTGCTGCCATAATATAAGCGCACATTTCAGGGCAGTGGTTTTGCAGAGGAGTTTGGAGGATCCAGGAGAGGAGGGCGGAGGGGAGAGGGGAGCCCTGTGGAAACGTTGCGGTTTTACAGTAGGAGGGAGATTGTTGGTCTTGCGTGGCGGTGATTAGTCTGGTTGGCCAGTGATAGAGAGAGCTGATCAATACGGTATTGATCTGAGCTGGGGAGAATCAGGGGGAATGGGAGAGAAAGAGAGAGAGAGAGAGGGGAGGGGGGAGGGTTTGGGGGGAGGAGGCGGGGGGGGGGGCAGTGGCGACTGTGGGTTTGACTTTTAAAAATCCTTTGCTCTGAAGATGACAAATAATCTTTGGAATTGAAGGGAGCATGAAAACCATCACGTACACTGCACTGTAGACCTCACCCCCACACCGCTACACCCCCACACCCACACACCGCCACACCCCCACATCGCCACACCCCCACACCGCTACACCCCCACACCCGCACACCGCTACACCCCCACACCGCCACACCCCCACATCGCCACACCCGCACACCCCCACACCCCCACATCGCCACACCCGCACACCCCCACACCGCTACACCGCCACACCCGCACACCCGCACACCGCTACACCCCCACACC
>NC_049206.1:2978639-2993639 GCF_013347855.1 Anguilla anguilla
GCCGCCAGCCCATCCCTCCGGCCCGGGGACTCTGCTCCAGGGGAAAGATGTGGACTGAGCGGCTCTGCTCCAGGGGAAAGATGTGGACTGAGCGGCTCTGCTCCAGGGGAAAGATGTGGACTGAGCGGCTCTGCTCCAGGGGAAAGATGTGGACTGAGCGGCTCTGCTCCAGGGGAAAGATGTGGACTGAGCGGCTCTGCTCCAGGGGAAAGATGTGGACTGAGCGGCTCTGCTCCAGGGGAAAGATGTGGACTGAGCGGCTCTGCCAGAAACAGAAGAGCGCGAGGCCCAGTGGCTCAGGGAGTATTTTTTTTTTTGCTTTTTGCTTTAAGTCTTATTTTCGGTGAGCGTAACGGCGTTCCTTTGAACAAAGCCACCGCTCGTGAGGTTGGGGTCGGCAGCTTCAGCTCAGCGCGTGTCCGTGAATCCATAAGCAAAAAGCAAAATATGTTCCGAGGTGCAAGGGGATAAATGAAATAAGGAAGGTTTATTAAACGTCAAAAAAATAAAGACAAAATTCACAGGATGACAGGGTTGAAAAACTGTTGGCCTTCTTTCCCTCTAACCTGCCCTCTCACCCCTACACCACACCTGATATAGACATATGGGCTCCTCGTAGGTCGTAGGGGATGCCAAAATAAAAGTCTTACAAACTTCATTTCAGATAAGGCCAATCTGTCCAATTACTTTTGCTCCCCATAAATGGGGGGACGATGTACAGAAAAAGGGCTCCTGCAGCGAGTGAGGTGTTCTCTGTCACCCTGTAGCCTCGATGATGTCATAAACGGGAAATTAATTAGATTTCTGTGACCATAACCAGACCAGAACTTTTTATACATAGCCCCCCATTTCAGGACACCATAATGCTTGGGACAAATGGATTCACTGATGTTTCTGATAAGTCAGATGTGTTCAGTTGCTTCCTTGGTGCAGGTATAAGAGAGCTTTCAGTATCTAGTGTTGATTCAAGGCTTTTTATTTGCCTTTGGAGTCTGTTATTGGCGTTTGTAAACATGAGAACCAGAGTTGTCAATGAAAGTCAAGGAAGCCATTATGGGACTTCAAAATAAGAATTAATCATAATAATTACATAACACATAAACCACTTATCATAGCAGATATTGCACCACAGCACAAATAACAACCTATCTACGATAAAAGCATTATTTAAAAAAAAAAAATTTAAAAAAAAAAAAAAGGTAGCCTGTACATTTTGTGATGGTTTGTGACTTTTGAGCAAACATCACGGTGGCTCAGTGAATGACTGTGTTCAGGGATTTGGAGGTGGAGTGTGTAACACCTGTAGCACCTGCACAGGTGCACATGCTCAGGGACTGCAATTCCCATGATGCTCGGGGGACCCGCTCATCGTCTGCCTGATGGAACGATTCCTGTTTCCTGACAGCCTGCAGGCTTGTTACTTGTAGGGGGTGGGGGGTAGAGGTCAGTTTACAGGCACCTGCCCTGGATTTCGGGGGTGGGGGGGGGGGGCGGGGTTCTGTTGCTGAGGTGTTGTGGGACCCCCAGACAGCGCCGTTTGGAGAGATGCTGATGAAAGAGGGAGAAGGGGGTGGCGAAACGATGAGGGACAGCGGGCTAATTAAATGAATCGTTTTGCAGATCTTAAGGGGGGGGGGATGGGGGATGGGGGGAGGTGGCTGTACTGTCATTTGCTTGTGTAACGTGGGTCAGGGGGTTAGGGCCAGAGGTGAGGGATCAGAGGTGAGGGGTGAAAGGTCAAAGGGCAGGGGAGAGAGCCTCTTAGCTTGCGATAGGGATGTTATGTAATGGCTTTGGGGATTGCCCCCGAGATGGCCACAGTGTTTACGGTCCTGTCTCATAACGGAACTGTTTTATCACCGTTTTTATTAGTCTCCATAATAAGCGCTCAAAGGGGGGGGGGGGGCGGGGGCGGGGTGAGAGGAGGGTGTATTTCTCGTGCGTATTACCACATGAAACTCCCCACGTACGAGTCCTGTGTACACCCTGTGCATTCATTCTAGTGATGGGTCCATTTCCGTTATAGTGAGCAACAAACCCTGGTGAGTTTAAGCAGAGATCATTCAGGCTAAGCTAAATAATTATGAGTTCCCTGGCTGAAAATGAGTGTGTGTGTGTGTGTGTGTGTGTGTGTGTGTGTGTGTGATTCCTGATTAATCAGGAAATACCTATTTTGAGACCCTAAATGACTCATCTAGAGGCAGAGGGACTATGTTAGGTCACACACACACACACACACACACACATCAACGTGACATTTCAGCATTCGGCGGGAACTCTTATCCAGGGCCACACACACGGATTACAGTCTGACACGTCCCGCTCATCTTAAGCACGTCGCTCAAGGGGAGCAACAGAACCCCAGCGATGGATGAAGCCCAGTGCCTGTGGGCGACCTGAGCCCAGCTCTCAAGCTGTTATGCTACCGGACTGTCCAGTTCCAGGGCTGCTGCATTCTCCAGATGCAACCAGCAGCAGAGACTGTTCAGAAATAAAGCCAGACACTACTTGGGGGGGGGTGCCCCCCAGAGATATTTGAGGTCTAATAATCAGTGTTTCCTAACAATATTTGGGGTGGGGGTTGGGGGGTGTCAGGAGAACTTACATTCCGGGTCCTACCACTTTCTCTTCTCTGCTTTTCTCTTTTTCATCAGCCAGTTCTCTCTCTATCCTTCTCTTCTTCTCTGGTCTCTTCCTCCCCTCCTGTCCCCATCTCTCCCTCCCCCACGATTAACCCCCCCCCCCCCCCCCCCCCCCCCCACTGCCCTATCCCTGAGGTCTCTCTGCATGCACAGTTCTCTTTATCAGGCCAGACCCTTTAAATTAATAAATTGATATTGACGAACTATCAGCCCAGGGGGATAAATTATTCTGGAGAAGAAGGCTGAGATCACATGACTTTTAGTACCCACGATTCCATAATTACTCCCTCTGAGAGCTTGGGGGGGGGGGGAGGGGGGGTGTGGGTGTGTGTGTGTGGGTGGGGGGGGGGGGTTATTCACACCACCACCTATGACCATCTGTCAGTACAGTGGGTTACACCTGATGCTGTAATTGGTAAGGCTTAAGTTCTGTTTACGGCCGCGGCTGTGATCGCTATTGGCATGTTGCACTCCTGATACAAGGCAGCTGACTCCACACACAAAATTTTATATCCTGACCTTTCAGCGCGACTGATATTTAAGTGTGGTTTTTATTATTATACAGCTGCGCACGCGCAAGGGAAAAATAACACTCGTGTACTTTCTGTTGCCCTCTCCTGTTACTGTCAACCGCAAGAATGTGCATCGTACTCAGCCCGGTTATGGTACCGTTTTAACAAACAAACAAAGCAGTGATGTAGCATGAGTAGCGTGTCACTGGTCTGAACATTTCTGTAGTCTTATATCAAAGTGCTAGATAGTATTGTGTGTGTGTGTGTGTGTGTGTGTGTGTGTCCTAGAAGTGTGTCGCACAACACATATGCAATGGAAAACCAGTCAATGTTTTGATTATCCAGATGAGAATGCAAGCAAGCAGATTTTAGGGCCAATCAGTAGAGTGCTTTCACTGCCCTCCGGCCACTGCTAACCCTTGGCCCTAGCTGTGCCCAAGAGGTCAGAGGTCACCACAGAAGGTCAGCAGGGATCACTGCTGCACTGGCCAGAGAGTATGGTCACCATGGAAACTACCATCTCAAGAGGCAAGAGTTCTCTCTTGTGATGTCACTGCTGTGTGATTGGGTTTGAGCACCACCTAGTGGAATATCCTGGAGTCTACAGCATAGTATATTCACGAAGAGGGCCAATTCAGAATCACTGAACACAAGTTGGTAACGAACTTCAGCTGCCTGACTTTCATATTCTGAGGAGATGAATATGTTATTTTTCTTAATTTATCATGTCTCCACCCTTACTGGAAGAAGTAATAACAATTGCATTATGACAGCGTTATAACATATATTAGGCTATTGTCCTGCAGCCCGTAGTGTTGATGCGTAATTTCAAACTTTTACGAGAAAAAAATACTTCATTTATCTACTGATCAATTAATCTCGCCGCTTTTAGTTTCTAAGTGTGGGAAACAAAACTTAAATCACAATGTTATATGGCGCCATCTGTTGGGTGTCTTGAATGTTGCGACCGTTGGAGAAACTGTAGAATTGAGCCGCATTTTCCATTCTTCGGGACTTCTTAAAGCTCTTGCAGTCGCGGGAATAAAGATAAATCGACAGCAGCCCTTTTTAGGAGCGCTGGTCGATGCTTTTTTCTTTCATATGAATCCAGCTGAGCATCAACAGGTCGGTTAAAACACTGGGGTCAAAAGAACGGTGGGCGGTCAAACAAGCAATGTAGGGACCACCGCCGCGCTGACAGATGCACGTGAGCACTAATTATTACATCCCTTTAAAGCTTTAATGACGGGAAAGAGTGGAAAACTAAATCACGTTTATTTTACAGTGAGCGGTAAAACATATTTTTTATCGGACAATAGCACCGAGGAACAGGAATAGGCCTATGAGATGGGAATCGTGGACAGGCTCTCGCCGCCGGTTAGCCAAAAGCGAACATCAGTAGTAAGAGTTTGACGATTACGTCACACCCCCTGTAAGGGTGGTGGCCAAAAAAAAACTTCGCTCGAGAACTGGAGTGTGACACCACTGGCGCAAATCCTTACTGTTGGCCATGTAAAGGTAGGAACAGAATAGTAAAATGATCAAGTGCGAGACCTTCGCTGTATTCGACCAGAAACTGGCCAGCTCCAAACGAACATGAGGTGAACAATGGGCCTTGGGCCCCGCCAGGAACCCACAACACCACCCACCCACCCAAAAAAACCTCCAACCAACCCATAACACCCACCCACAACAAAAAAACCTCCTGTCTCTCAATACCGCAATGGATTCTGGGCGGTGTTTTTTCTCTGCTCTGGTTAAATGATTAAATATCGGTCTTCACGAGAAGTTTCAAGATTTTATGGGATTACCTGGGATTTTATTCTCCCAAAATATTCCTAAGGACCTCCCATTCCCATTCGCGTTCCCTTGATAAATTCCCCAATGTCAATCGTTCCTTTATGTTTTTATTTTGTTTTGTTTTGTTTTTGTTTTTTGGAATCCTCTGAAATGTCCCCTATGAAATTTGTGTAAACCAGCCTGGCAACCCTTGCTCTGGAGCTTCCAGCAAGCTCAGCAGTCCCGAGGTCTTTATTGCACAAAGTGCACTATACCTCAGGTTCGTAGATAATTGTGGGTTATTAGGAAATAAATATGAACCCTGCAAGTGGAGAGGAGGAGGGAAAAAAGAGAACAAGGAAGAAAAAAAAAACAGTAAATGAGATTGATTGGAAGAAATGGACACCCTCCCTCAATCATTCATTCACACTCCAGTGCCTTCCCATGATGCAATGGGGCTCAAACACAGGAGAGCAGACCTTTACATAGAAGGGTTGTGGCGGCCATTTTAGCGAGTTCTTTAAAGATTCCATGTGTGACGTGCTGCATATAATATTATTAATAATAATAATAATAATAATAATAATTATTATTATTATTGTTATTGTTATTATTATGATGATTATTATTACTATTATTATTGTTGTTGTTGTTGTTGTTGTGTATAGCAGTACAGCAAAATCATAATTAAAGAGACTTTAAAATAATAAACCAATTAGTTTATTTCCTTAGCACATTATCATACAAATTGTACCCCCCAAACCTCCCCACCCCCCCCCCCCCCCCCCCCCCCCCCATTTGACAGGCCATTTACAAAAAAGACAGAATTGGTAAGAACAAGTTATAATAAAACAAGACTAAAACTACATTAAAAAGCTATAAGAGTAATAAAAACAAGAATAAAGGCAAGTTATTGAAATGAGAGATCATCAAATGTAATATGACAGTAAAAACATTTTAAGATAATTACTACTAGAAGATAATAAAAAGAGACCTATAAAAGCACAAAGTAAACGATTATAAAAGTCGGGTATTGACTGCAAGGGACGGGAGATTTTGGCCAGTACAGGTTTTTTCCAGTTTGTAAAAAGACTTGTCCTCTCATCTCTCTCTGTCCATTGATGAAGAGATAAGTTGTTGCAGTAATCCTATTCTCAGTAAAAAAATATATATATCATGGTGATACAGGTCGTACTGTTCTCTCCTAATTATAAGTTAAGTTTAAAACCCTTTCTTCTCCATTTTAAAATTTCTAATTAATTTTTTTAAAAATTGAATCTGTGTAGTATATTGATTAATATTATTGGTCTATATGTTTTTGTCTTCTTTGTTTGGTATTGTACAACCATAGCAACGTGATAAATGAGGTGGAAAAAAACTTAAAACACCTTCATTTCGTTAATTCAGTCTTGCCAATTCCATGTTTCTGTTTCACCTCACACAACAATGATCAGCAGTATTCATAATAGTTATAAGAAGTAGAGTAATTGCTTCCAGTCAAAACTAAGAAGTGATTTGCCAAAGCTTTGTTTCTCATGCAGTCAAATGCACAAGAAACATTCATCACATTCCTGTTGCGCACGCTGTGTGGTTGTGGTCAAAATTTTACAGTAAGTAAAGCTCTTGTGAGATAAAGTAAATCAAAATAAATTCAGTACTGCTCTGTTCTTTCTGTTCCACTGCATGTCCTGCATCAGTCTGCAGCAGCCTACTTTTTAAATCCTTTATTTAACCAAGAAATGTGAGATTGACATCTCTTTTTCAAGGGGCACTTAGTAATAATGCCTAGAAGTAAATATTTTAAATGTGAAAATAGTATTAACATCTCCAGTCCGAATCGACTCTGGAGATTATTGCAGCTTTGGGTGCACAGTAATTAAAAGCTGTCTTCCCACAACCTGTAGGCGGTCTGGGGGTCTTAAAAGAAGCCACGTTGCTCAAGTGGAGCTGCTTATTAGCAGATTTCCTGGCCAGGGATCCCAAGAAAGAAAAGAACATTCCGGTAATGGCTTTGTAAATTACAAGATACCAGTGAATGGACCAAGGTAGATGTAAAGAGGCTAAACCAGAATTTCAAGGAAAAAATGGGAAAATAAAATACATTACTGAATAGCAAACTATAATATTAAAAGCTGAGAAATGCATTGTGTCACAATTGTCTTCATAAAAAAAAAACCATGTATTTCTCTGTGTCATTTGACAGTTTGTGATTGCTCAATTATAGCTCTGTTCCACGATGAATGTAACACTGGGTTCTGAAAGCATTATATTGAATAAATATGTAGGTGCTTATATGTGTATATACACCTGTGTCTGAAGAAACTACGCCATATAATCTTTCCATCAAATTCAGTGCTTGTGGTACACCTCGTGTGCACACCAGCACTCGAGCTGCGTATGTTTTTAAATTATCAGACTAACGAATGAACCGCACGATTCCTGAGAGGATGTTGAATACTGGATTTTGGCCCAGATTATCCAGAGAGTTCAAGGGCGACACATCGATGGACAAGAAATTATAGCTCATATTCCCTTTCGACAGGATAAACCAATAAGAAGAATAATGAAGGGGACTGTGCAAGTTAAAAATGAGTAGGTATAATACCGTCTAATTTATCACAATTTAACTGCTGTCAGAGAGGTTAATATGTTTTCAGAAACATGTAAATTATATTAAGTTTTTTTCCCCACTTGCTTTTGTTTTAAGGGGACCAGTTATATAAATTATTTCTAGCTGTGTGACTTGGCATGTGTCGTGTGGGATAGAAATTATATGAAACGTATATTTTCCTTTTAAACATATATATTTTCGTATATGTCTTCATTATTTTCTCTTTCTTTTTCAAGACGCTACTGGGCGTTCTAACAGCGAGCCAATGTAAAGTATTTAAAAAGCTGCAGTGGAAATCGGAATCAATCTCGCTTTTACCAACGAATTTTATTAGACGGTAAAGTCTTGTGGTCTAAGAATGGGATTGCCTTATCCTGTGGTGCCCTCTTGTGGTCAAATGATAATGTTTGCTTGTGTGTACAATTTTGACAATGGGTTTTTCTTTTTTAAAAATCTTTCTTACAGACTTGCATTCTACTGATTGTCCAGTAGGTGTCTCTAAAGCCTTTAATTTCCCCATGTGACTAAATGCTCTGAAGATTTAAGAAGGGAGTCCGACAATAATTCGGTCTCTGTATCAAAGCACATATGGTCGCTCGTCACGCCTTTGCGCTAATGTTTTTTTGCATTCTAATAAAGTAGTGAACTAAGAAAAACTTTGTTTTGCGTGAATATGTGTGATGCTACCCAACTCTTTTCCTCTTTTGGAAAGAAATTGTCCATTGTCCAAATTGTGACTATTGTCCAAAATTCATCCCAAAAAATGTAAAGGCCTTTCTTTGTTGGACACACTTGAACAGTTGAACACAGAAAGGGACAAAAGATTGATGAAGATTAACCGCGTTGAAACGGGTTCTAAACAGAACCTAATCTTGCACTAAATATTGTCGTTTGTAAGACCAAAAATATAACCCTTTGTGAACAACAAAAACTCCAAATTAGTTTCAGTTTCACATTAAGAGAAACACGTTGTGAATACATCGTTCACTAACATATTTTGCTGAAATATAATCGTTGCTGTGCTACTAAATATAGGCATTCATTCCTGGGCATTGTCGAGTTAGTAGGAATCTACGCGGTGGAGTATTATGCGCGGATTGGAGACCATCGGTGCATGTGGTCTGCTCCCCAGCAGAACCGAAATAGCGACGTCTATGTTTGTGCCAGACGTGCGTTTCCGAGTAACAATTTTTTCACGCGAGATTATCAAACTCCTTGAGCGAGCATTCAATTTTATGGCAATCGGATTTTATCCCCAGCACAACGGGGCCTACTTGGACTGGCAGAGCCTGAGTCTGAGTACTTATGATTTTTAAACGAGACTGTCACTTTAAACCGCTCCGTCCACACCTCTTTTTTGGGCACGTTGTCAAACACGTGACCTGCGGCAGCACGGATTGGCAGGGCCGAGCCTCTGTCACGTGATCGCTCGGTCTGTCATTGGCGAGGAGCTGTTTTATTTGAGCTTTGGCTCTCGCGGGGCTGCTGCACGAAAATGGCGGCCGAACTAGTGGAAGCGATGGTAAGTTGAGCTCTGTTCGCCCGGGCAGACAAGAGATCAGATGTGGGGGGCATATTTAGTTGCTTTAAGATGTCACGGAAGGGGGCAGGGAGTGGACCATGCCGTATCCAAGTTGATACTGGCTGCCGTGTAACGGTAGTCGTGTAGCAGTTGCTGTCAAGTGTGAGAGTCCAGTGACATGCGGGATAGGTGGCGAGGCTAGCTACCTTGTTAGATGACACCATAAATAAAAACATTCACCCGCGGGGGAGTCGGCGTAGCATGTATTTGCAAGCCCGATCGTTAATGCTGTTGGCCTCGCGGAGACGCAAATCTGAACTCTAACGTTGTGAATCATCCGCGGTTGGGATGCTTACCTATTTGGCATGAACTGAAACTATTTCTCAAAAGTGCTATTAACTAGGCGGCTGGCTACCACGATCATCGCAGAAGAGTCTGAAGTATTCTGCCAGTCTGAGTAATGTACTGTTGTAGAACAACCCATACAGTTGTGGTGTTCTCTAGGGAATGCATTCATGTTGAGACTGCTATCTCGGGGCACGGCGAGATGGATGTATCTGTCTGCGCCTGTGAGCTAGCATTGTCTTGCTCTTATCCGGAGCGACTTTATAGAGCTGCCTGGATATATACTGAAACAATTTAGTGCCTTGTTCAAGGGCACAACGGCGGTGTCCAGCCCGGAAAGGGAGCGTTCAGCCTTTTGCTTATAAGTCGAGTTCCCATACCATTCCACTACATTGTCTGCCGTCCGAAGAACTAACTTGAAAGCAACAGTACTAGCTAGCCAACCAACTTAAACATTGGGGTTTTTTTAATCGAGGGAGTGATGCAAGAGTTATAACTAAGTTGATTTTGTGACTGTCAGTTAGATCGCAAGGATGTCTTGGAAGGCTGTACGGATAGATTTGCCTTGCGTTGCACGATGACACGAAAACGTTGGCAAATAGGAATTCGGTATTTGCTTTCCTGAAGTCTGGTGGCTACAAGACTTTCTGTTTACGGTGTAGCAAGAACCGTTATAAGAATCATTTGTTAGGGTTTTGGTAACGATCCGCATTGCATTTTTAAAAGTAATTTACTAAGTGAATGTTAAACAGCCGACCGGAGAGAGAGTGAGAGAGAGAGGGATGTGGTCAGTGTGTAGACATTTAAGTATTCAGTTGAACATGGGCAGGCCATATAAACCAATTCAGACATTTTAATTAGACATGACTTTGGTGCGGTTGGCAAAAAAACACGGGGTGGCAGAAGAATTAATGATGATTCGGTGCGTTAAAACGCGTTGTAAACGCAGGGCCATCTCTTACACAAAACACTGGCATTTGTAAAATCAGAAACGGAACGTTGGGCACCAGTAGTATTGGTACAAATACGCATATGTACTCAAAACTGATTTAGTGAGCCTGTTATTAAGATAAATACACTGTAAATGGTTTTGGATACAATCGAAATTACTGAATGATGTGTCATGCTAACGTTCCTAAATACAGTCGCTACATTTCCTGACATCCTCGGTTTAGAAGGAATCTAAGCGGTGGATTGTTATGCACGGATTGGAGAAATAAGGTCGCACGTGACTTAATCAACAATGACAAACATAATAGCGCCATGTTTTATGCCAGACAGTGTTGCCGATAAGCACTTTCTTCACAACGGGACTATATGCTCTGTGAGCGAACATTCGGCTCCATGGCAATCTGTACTTTTCTCCGGGCCTAATTCAGCGGAGCGAGCCTGTCTCGGAATGTTTGCGCTTTTTATGGCTCACTGTCACTTTAAATATGTGCTTCCACGCTTCTCCTCTCAGTCCGTCTGTCTGACGTGTGACGCAAGGCAACGCTGATTGGCCGTGCCAACCGTCTCACGTGACCCTCGCTGTCTCTCATTGGCGAGGACCTGTATTATTTGAGCTTTGGCTCTCGCGGGGTTGCAGCGCGAAGATGGAGGCTGAGGTAGTGGATGCGACGGTAAGTTCAGGCAGACACTGAAGCATTGGGGTCCGTGTGAAAGCCCGTTCGTCCAGGCTAGTGGGGGACGAGGTACGAAGGCGTTTCGGACTCCTGAGATGGCTCGGCGGGCGATGGACTACCCGCCATCAAAGTTGGTAATGACTACGGTATAACGGGAGCCGCGTAGCGTTATAGGATGGCTAGCGGGTCAAGCTGCTTAATATGAGACCATAAAACCGTCTGTGCACCGGGAGCCAGCATTTGCAAGCTAGATAGTTAACACTGTTGGTCTTGCGCAGATGCAAATCTGAGCGGTCCATAAATGCCAATAGATAAGGTCCCGCCAACGAATTGTCGCCAGCTTGAAATTATTTCTGAATAAGCGTTAACTCTGAGAGAAGCTTGCTGTCTTGTGGGTTATTACATGTACGACTAGTTTGCAAACTGCGTTTAGCTACCAAGCAGAAGAGTTGTAAAGTTGGCTGGTTCCCATCAACGCAGCTAGAACAGACGTAGCTTGCGAGAGGACTGCTTGGGTCTGGTTGCTGGTCACCTGGCTGTTGAGTTGACAGGGTGGATAATTTTACAGTGAGCGAGCAACTAACTTGAACCTGTTTCTGTTGGCTACCTAACATAAGCATGACTGGGTGACAGCAGCCATGAATTGAAATGGCTAATTAGGTGACGTATCTCCTTCTGCAGATCTTTTCAGGCCATGGTGTATTCCTGCCTTTCACCCAGTGTATGCTGGGATAGCCCCCTTCCAGGAGTAAGCACTGTAGAAAATGTCTCTCTCTCTCTCTGTCACTCCCTCACTGTCTCTCTCACACTCTCTCCCTCGCTCTCCATCCCTCCCTCTCTCTGTCACTCCCTCCCTGTCTCTCTCTCACACTCTCTCCCCATCTGTCTCTCTCCCACTCTCCCCCTCTGTCTCTCTCCCCCTCCCCAGAACATGGTGAAGAGTTTCAGGGTCTCGGACCTGCAGACGCTGTTGACGTCCATGGGGCGCAGTAAGAGCGGACTGAAGCAGGACCTGGTGGGGCGGGCTCTCCGGCTGGTGCAGAAGGAGCACACCCCCGAGCTGCTGCTCAACATCCGCCAGCTGTATGAGTCGCGCTTCCCCAAGGCCGCCGCCGCCGCCCCCCCTCGGGAGGCGGGCTGGGGGGCCTCCCGCCGGCCCGAGGGGCCCCCCCCAGCCCGCCCCCAACCTGCAGGGCACAGACTACCTCAACGGCCTGCCCAAGCCGGCCCCCTCCCCCGCCGCCGCAGAGATCAAGCTGGCCCCTCTGCCCTTCTACCAGACGCTGGAGACGCTGCTGCCCCCTACTGAGCTGGGTAAGCAGCGGTCGGAGCGCGGTCCTCTGCTCTCACCCCCCCCACCCAACCCTGAACAAACACAAGGGGGGTGGGGGTCATCCTCATGAAGACTGTGAACAGGGTGGTCAGAAATGCAACGCTTGCCTGTTTCTGTGGGCGATGGATGCCACAGTGCTGCTTCTCTCTCCTCTCTTGCCTGTTTTGGTGTCTCACCCGTCTTCCCCTCCTCCTCCCTGCAGTGGCTCAGAATGGAGAGAAGCTGCAGGACAGTCAGTGCTCCTTCGAGCTCACGCCCAGCCAGGTGGAACGGATTCGAACCTGCAGGTCAGCTCTCTGAGACCTGAGTGTGTGAGAGTGCACGTGTGCAAGTGCGCGCGTGTGTGTGTGAGCGCATGCGAGTGTGTGTGTGCGCGTGCAAGTGTGACTCCGTGTGTGCGCGTGAGCAGGATTACATGGGGGGCCAGTACAGGGGGGCCTCGTGACAGATCCGTCTGCTCTTGTTGTTCCAGAGAGCTGCGGCCGTCGTTAAAGTCGATCCAGGTGGTACTCAGGTGAGCGGAAAAGACAGCCTCCGTCCGCGCTGGGGCTGAGGCCGTCCACGATGGCGGCACCCAAAACCGAAAGTGGCGGGTGGAGGAGGGCCTCGGGGCAGGGGGGGGGGTTCCCTGACAAGCTGCTTAACCGCGAACAACGAGTCCGTTGTGTGAAGGGTTTGGCTGCGCGCCAGCCCAGCGTAACTGCCACACACAGCCGGAGTGAGGGGTGCATCGGGCCCAAGGGCATCAGAGCGAGCGAAACCAAATAAAAAAGGGGGGGGGTGGAGGGAAGGGGGGGGGGGATGTTTAAGTGGGTTCCTACAAGGTTTTCCTCTGATCCACTTCTTGTGGGGCCTAATGATTTTTTAAAGGTAGTGCAAAGGGGCCAAAAGTGTGTGATGTTTATAGAACTGCGTGTGAATGAGGTGTGCTGCACATACCATCTTGTGAAAGTGTGCAAAACTGACTTAATTATTCTGTCTCTAGTGGGCTGTGTGATGGCACTGTGCAGATGCAAACCTGGACATGGCCACCGCTTGGTTTATTTGAATGACACTGTGCAAAATGCCAGATTCATTGGAATTATTTATTTATTTGTTTTTAACTTAATGATGCGAGTTATGAGGTCACACCTGTG
This sequence comes from Anguilla anguilla, assembly GCF_013347855.1. NCBI lineage: Eukaryota > Metazoa > Chordata > Actinopteri > Anguilliformes > Anguillidae > Anguilla > Anguilla anguilla. The sequence continues at coordinate 2,992,145 of NC_049206.1, forward strand.
GCTGGCTGTGATTGGCCCCCGGGCCATCAGTTGACCAGCTCTTTTCCTAGTTGCCTTCTCTGCCCTGTTCCTGTACAAACTCCTGTCGCTTGTGCTTTTAAAAATTTTATTTATCTGATTATTTATTCGTTCACTAGTTTGACCGTCAATGCTGTGGTCCATTTCAGAATCTGCTACACAGACCCCTCCAGCGTCCAGGAGGATCAGTACCCCCCTAATATTGCGGTGAAGGTGAACCAGTTCTACTGTCACGTGCCGGTAAGAAGTGGGGCTAAACCATTGCGGCCATATTCACGGGGGTGCTGACGAGCTGGCTGAGAGTTGTGCTCACAGGACCGTTGGAATCATCCCGTAGGCTAACTGATAATCAGTGAACAACAGTGAAAACCCTTTAAGGTGTGACATCACAATGTGTGATTTAGCATGTGCTCAGCTGAACGTTCTAATGCTGATGTAACAGTTGCTACTGGCAACGGAAAGTGATGGGGTTCTAGGACACCAACATAGAATTTTGGAAAAAACATTCCAAAAAAAGATGTGCTCTTCTAAGGGTGAATGCACATGCAGGGGAGGAGTAACTGGGATGTGAAGGCAGTGAAGCGGGGTGGCAGCCAGGCACGGAATGCCGAGCAATTTGAGCCAGTCTGGGTTTTACCAGAAGCAGTTTGGCTCGTTGAGTGGGAGCTGCTTGTTGCCAGGTACGCTAACCTGCTTGCAGTGAGACCTGAAGTGGCCCAAACCGCGTTAGGAGTGTTGTTTCCATCGTTGTGGGGGGGGGGGGGGGTGTCTGTTACTGTCTGCCATTCTAATGGGTGTGGGAGCATTCTCTGGTCTACGAGAGCACTGTCAGCCTGGCCTTTCAGTGCTGTGTGGTTGGATTTCTGCTGTGTCACGTTATAAGTGACTTTGCTTGTGTGAATGTGTAATGAGCGCGATGCAGGCTGTCGGATGATCCTTTTTTTGTTTGTTTGTGGTCTCCAGGGTTACTACCCCTCAAATAAGCCGGGGGTGGAGCCACGCCGGCCCTGTCGGCCAATCAACATCACGCCCTGGCTGCACCTCTCCACCGCAACCAATCGCATCACGGTCACCTGGGGCAACTTCGGAAAGGTATTGCCCCCTTCACACAGCATGTTTAACCCGGGGGTGGGGGCAGGGGGTGGGGGGTAATAAAACATTCGTTGTTTTTTTGTCTTTGGGGTTATGAGCGTCTCTGGTTGACTCTAGGCCAAAGGCAGGCTCTCATTTCAAACTGGTTGTCACACTGGCGGAATACTGGACGCCTCGTGTGATTGTGACATCATCAGTGGGCTGTGTGACAGTGAGTGATGTCACGGCTGTCTCCCCTGCAGAGGTACTGTGTGTCCCTGTACCTGGTGAGGGTCTTCACTGCAGCCGAGCTCTTCACACAACTCAAGCACTTCTCAGTGGAGAGCACTGAGCGGTGCAGAGAACGCAGTGAGTATCACACAGACATACACACACACACACACAC
>NC_049206.1:2996139-3026139 GCF_013347855.1 Anguilla anguilla
ATGCGTGCACGCACGCGCACACACACACACACAGAACCTGCGCACACAGGCGCACACACACACACTTCTCTCCCTCTCTCCCTAGCGGCGGCGGAGGCTAACGGTCACTCCCCGGCACACAGTGGCTCCAGCCAGACGGGAGCCACAGCGCCCCCTGCAGCGCCGGCGGTGGTGGTGGACCTGACGGAGGACACGTTCTCCGAGGAGGAGGAGGGCGGGGGCGGGGCGGGGGACAGCGAGGACACGGACGACAGCCAGGACAGCCCCCCTCCCAAAAAAGGCAGATGTGGCTACGATAAGGACCTGGTCACTGCGTACTGACCGCTGGGACCTGTGGCCTCAGAGGGGCGGGGCAGTGGCAGTGTAAGGGGTGGGGCTTGGGGAGGTTAGGGGGTGGGGTCATGGAAAGGGCATTACATCATTTCCTCCTCTGCCCCCCCTTAAATAGGCACACGCTCAGTCACACGGGCGGCGTCTGCATTAATTAAGCTTCTCGAAATGCCACTGCGTAAAAAAACTAACAAAAAAAAACACAACACGAGAGAGAGAACGAACGAAAGAAAGCAAAAAAAATAAACGGCTACCCCCAAGACAGCAGCAGACAAAATGTAACCATCTCTGGAATTCCTCGAGTGGGGGGGGGAGGGGGGAAGGGGGAGGGGGGAGGGGCTATCAAGAAACAAACCAATAATAAAAAAACCGCTGAACTACTTAACTGCTAAGTAAAGGCAAGGAAGCCGATGCCATTGGGGATTTGGGGTGCCGGTGGTCTGGAGTACAGACGCGCCCTGCTCTGTCTGGCCCTCAGGACCTGTCCCAGTACAGGTCGACACAGGTGGGGGTTCACCTGGCCGAGAACGCTGCGGAACTCCCTCTGCGCGCGCAGGTGAATGAGAGGAACGCGCTGCAGACCGCCAGCGCATGGGACGGTGTGTGTGCGCGCTCGCTCGCGCGCGTGTGTGTGCGTGTGTGGCTGCGCGTGTGCGTGCGTGTGGCTGTGCGTGTGGCTGCGCGTGTGCGTGCGTGTGGCTGCGCGTGTGAGTGTGTGCACATGCGTGGGAGTGCGCAGGTGAGTCGGGGGGGGGGGGGGGAATAAGTTATGCATGCTCATCAAAACGCTGTCGTGTGGTGGGAGTAATTAAATATGTACAGGGAATGAAGTTCCGCCTTGATTTTGTTTTCTTGGTTGTCTGAAAATATTTATACGCAATTATGACTGCTGAGTTTATTATTATTTTTTATTTTCCCCAAAAAAATTTTTTTGATTTAGAATCAAATAAATTTATTAAATTTATTATTTGGGCAATTTAAACGTTGCAAGGCCATGTGGACATTGTCAGGGCTACAGTTGTCGGGGCTACAGTTGTCAGGGAAACCCCTCGTTTTCCTGTTACTTACTGTTACTTGTGCAGGTATGCAGTAGAGATCCACTGGCCTTAAAATCATGTGGATGGCTTATCCTTTAAACTGAGCTCGCTGTGTGGCTGATCTATATAGATCAGTGGTAACCAACCTGGTCCCTGGAGATCTACCGTCCAGTAGGTTTTCATTCCAATTCTAACAAAGCACACCTCTGTCTACAGCTAGATATCTTGTTGAGCTACTCATTAGTAGAGTCAGGTGTGCCAAATTAGGGTTGCAAAGAAAACCTGCAGGATGGTAGATCTCCAGGAACAGGCTTGATTACCACTGGGGTTGGTTGCCACTGACATGGATGCTCACTCGTTTCTCTACTTGTTTTTTTCCTTACCTTTTGGTCCTCCGTCCACATGAGGGCGATGTTCAGTTTTGATTTAACTCGATCCGCAAGGTTTGTGGAAGGCCTGCGCCGTGTCGAGGTCTGCTAGCCTGCGACATGTAGCCCCTCTGCCTGAAGAAAGTGCCCGTCTGCTCATCGCTGCAGGTGTGTGTGCACGTTATGGTGGGGTGGGGGGGGGTGTGCGCGTTTGGGGGGGGTCTTACCGGATGAGTGATTGTCCCTGCGTGGATGGCCTTTTTTTTTCTTTTTTCTTTTTTATTGGTATTAATAATTGAAATTTAATTGGGAATTTAAAAAAAACGAAGAAAAAAAAAAAAAACAGCGTAATGAATATCCTGTTGAGATCAGTTGGTGTGTGTGTGCAGCGTCGCCCCCTAGCTGTGGGGGACAGATGCGGTGAATCCTGTGACTGAGATGGCGGTTGGTTTTCGGGGAGTTGGCGGAGGCACAGGCGGATAGCCGTGACCTTTCTGCCTTCTCAGCTCCCTGCCGCACAGGAGGGGGAAATGACTCTTGGGGCTATCGCACGCAATCTCTCTCTCTCTCTCTCTCTCTCTCTCTCTCTCTCTCTCCCTCTCTCTCTCCCTCTCTCACACCCTCACTCTCTCTCTCTCTCTCTCTCTCTGTCTCTCTCCCTCTCTCTCTCTCTCCCTCTCCCTCTCCCTCTCTCCCTCCCTCTCTCTCTCTCTCTCTCTGTGTCTCTCTCTCTCCCTCCCTCTCCCTCTCTCTCTCTCTCTGTCTCTCCCTCTCTCTCTCTCTCTCTCTCCCCCTCTCTCTCTCTCTCTCTCCCCCTCCTTCCCTTCATTGGTTGCCCTCCTGAGACTCCTCTCACCGACGGTGCGAGTCGGAACTCGCGTGCCGCTGCTCTAAATATCTTCTGGGGAGGTGCTGAAGGGCTTGGCCTGCTGGGAAACGCTGCGGATCAGTTCACTGTTCGGCTTCGCCTGGCCCAGGGTCCCTCCACCCCCCCCCCCCCCCCCAGGGCTGTAAGGGGTGACATTTTCCGATCATAAAATGCATCCTTTTTGTCACCCTCCCCACCCCACCCCACCCCAAAATGTGATTTGGAAATCGACGTCTTTCTGTCTCCTGCAGAGCGTTTAGATTCTCGCTGATGGAGATGAAGAGATTCCGGGTGACTCTCGTTTTGTAACGCGGCTGTTTTTGTCTCCGTCACTCCAGTGCACGTTCCCCCACTTCTGGCACTGTAACAACGCTCCAGTCCTCTGTGAATTTAACACCTAATGGGAAACGTACTGTTGCATTTTGTGACCCTTTGCCTGGTAAGAAGCAATATTGGATTAGAATTTACTGGAAGCATCTGGAGTTTGTATAAAAGGACCCTCCTCCCCCACCACCACCATGTCACCATCGCTGATTTTCCACAACAGTGGCTGCGTTTCAAAGCCCTTCCTTCCAGGTAGTCGTTTGTTCTTTGCTGTGCGGGTATTCTGAAAAATAAACGCAAAAACCAAGATGGATTCTTCCTCAGAATGCACTGCACGTGGGTCCATCAGCATCTCCATGCATACATTACCCATAATTCCATTTTTAAACGGAACTGGCTTCTCAAAGTTCTCAAAGCTGGTAGTGGTGTCCTGGATTTGTAGTGTCGATGGGAAAACGAGAGGGAAAACTGCATTCGGTTTATTTAATGGGAAATTTATTATTTTCCAAAACCTTTTTTTTTTTTTTTTTTTTTATAAATATGCATTTGGGACTGTTTAATATTGGGGATAATTCAAGTTAAAAATGGCTGTTAAATTACTGTAGAACATCTTGGGCAGTGGTATGTCAAGACTGATCCCTGGAGACAGCACGTCAGAGGCTTCCAGATGTAAATGTTCTGTGTTGTCTTTTTATATGTTCATATTAAAAACAAAACAAAACGTTAATAAATAATATTTTATCAAGCTGTGATTCGACTCCAGTTGTTGGCGCAATCTGCAGCCGAAACGAGGTCGGTGTTAACGCCACTTGGTGCACATACCGAGTGAATGCATGTCTCAACCTGAAAGGTTTCTTTTTCTTTTTGAAATAAAGAAGTAGGCAGCTGCACAGGGGAAAAATGTTTTCCCTTAACGGTTCAAACTGCCAACTTTTTCCATATTTGGAGTCACGCCTGCCATTGTGTGCTTGTGTGGTCCAGAGACGCTACAATGATTTTTTTCACGATGGCTTGGGTTTCTGTATGGATCCCCATATCAGTGACATTTTCAGTTCAACTCAATATTTTTTTAATTTATGGAAGTTATATTTTTGTATTTGAAATAAATGGGCATACGTTCAAATACTGACTAGTTTTTATTCACAATTACGGTCCCATTTAGTCTATTGACAAATAATGTAATGTCCAAGCGGGACATGCCTTCCGTCTCGCCCAAACAGGTGCACATTAGTTGGCATGTTCTCCGGAGGGGCCGCTGGTGTGGTAAAATGTTTGATGTGTGATCTCGCGAGATTGCGCGGCACTCATCCTGTTCGAAGCACTGCTTCCTGGACCAGAACCCCCCTGAACCCGAGTCTCCGCCGCTCGGACGAAAGAACAGAATAGAGCCGCGCACCCGGTGGCTCTACCCCGGGACATCTGCGGCGACACCTCGCCTTGGCCGAACAGACGTTCTCGGACGACCAGCAGTTGCTGTCACCGGCGTTACCTGCCCTGCCTCCGTGCCCGCCAGAGACAGGCCAGGGCCGTGCCGAGACGAGCAACGCGAGCAGACTCCGTTTTGCCTTAAAAGTGGGAGAGGAAGAGATTGAAAAAAAAAAAAAAAATACGGAATGTGGTGATGGATTTTGTCCAAATTTTATAGTTTCTCCAGTAGCTTGCTAGCATCGTTAGCTAGCCAACTGCACACCACTGGGAGAGGTCTAGCTAGCTTTCTAGCTAACTAGCCTGCTTGCAAGGTTGGCTAGCTAACTTGGTAGCTAGCTGCTGTGTAGGCGAGCCGAGCTAGGTGGCCGTCTTGCAGAGGAGATCGTGCGAATGCGATAGCAAGCTCGGTATCTAGTTAGCCAGTTTGCTCAACTTGAGAACAATCAAGACCGTCGGATTTGACCGCTAACAAAACGTAGGTAATGTTAAAAGCTTTTACGTATTTTACTCTCCGGCAGAGCTGGAGCCAACGAACTCCTGTTTTAGCTAGTTATTTTAGCCTCCAACGTTTACAATTTGTTAGCCAGGCGAGTGGGATAAAGCGGTGTTTTTTTGCCACCTGCCTGCACCTGATATTGACTGTTAGCATATTAGTATTCGCATTAGCGAGCCACCTTTGCTGCCTTTGTGTCCGTCAGTAGTTTGCATGCTAGCTGTAGGGCGTCCCCGCGCATGGGTCAGCACAGTTCTACTAAGATAAGCCAGCTGAGGGGTTTCCTGTATTTAGTCTATATCTGAGGAGAGAAAAGCAGTAGGTATAAAGTTGGATTTACGCATTTGGATGTAACGGTTAGCCAAATAGTCATATAGTTGACGTTAGCTAGCTAACCGGAAAAGCCTACAAGTAGATAGCTAGAAAAAACTGTTATACCATTATTTGATAGCTCATTTGATTTGTAAATCAGACGTTTTGACCAGACCCTTTGAATTCGCTTTAAGTCACCATGGCCCCCAAGAGAAGACCTATGCCCCTGAACATCACGCCTACCGGAGAAGGGCAGACGGCCTCCACCACGATTGATGCCGCCACCGAGTGAGTCTAAGTTCGTCTGTGTATTAGTGTGTGACTGGTGTACGGGTGCCGTTCATAGCTGAATCGGGGTGTTTTGTCGCTGTTTGATCAGTATGTAATGCGTTGTTAGAAATTAAGCGGAAGTGTGTTTGTATTTCACTCTGAAACCTTTGGGGATATACTCCGTAACGAACTAAAAACGTCAGTGTTCTGCCGATTGAGATAAACTAGTGATGGACTGCCAGCGATTACTCAAATTGTTTTAGACATAATTTGGTGAGGAGTTGCTTAAAGGGAATGATGAACGTCACACAAACGACTCATTCAGATGTCTGTTATCCCTCAAGAAATTCAATTCCTGCTCTGATTGAAATCACTTGGCCTTCTCATTACTGTTATTAGCAAGTCCTTCGCCCTGTTCAAGGGCAACTAACACAGTTTTCTTGCATCATACATTTTCCATTGGATGGAGTCCAGAGTTTGCCTGCAAGCAATCCAAGGAAGGATGTGTGTGGTGGAAGTCTGCAGTCCTACCTGGGATTTTGTATTGAACTGACTTTTCAGTGCTGCTTGGTGTGTAACCCAAGCCCAGCACACACACACTCGCATGTCTCTCTCACATAAATCTGGGCGCAGTCCTACAAATCATTTGGCTCCGTCCGACTGCAACCCACCGTCAGGCCCAGAATCCGTTATTTCTCTGTCTTGCTGGGCAGTTAACACTTGAACCTTTGAGGAGTAGGCTCTTTGAAATGTTTGTTTATTTATTTATTTATTTATTTATTTTTATTCTAAGTCTGTTCTAGAACTCAATTGCCTTCTTTTACCAGCAGTGGCTGTTTTCTGTATGGACAAAGTCACTGTGACATCACCCATTGGCTCGCCATGGGCTTGGGGGAAAATGTTTGGAAACTGCAGAAGTGCACTTTTTTTGGCACCGCCATGTTGTGCAAATTGGAGCCAGACACTGTGCATTGGGGAGGAGGGGGGGGGGGGGGGGCATGTAGTTCGGCCAAGTCTGGGTCATCCTCCGAGCGCGTGAGATACGGTGATTCCAATGTTAAAATCTTGTCCAAATAACTCAATGACTTAACAAGTCGGCTCATAGGGAGACATTAGATGAAGAAAAAACACCTGTTGCGAATACATTGTACCTGTCCAGACCAACGCTTAATTTGTCTCTCTTTCTGACCTCACGCACCCCTTTCCTGTATCATCCCAACCCTGTACCCTGTCCCAACCGCACCCCTTACCCCTCCCCCATCTGAACCCAACCCTGTACCCCCCCCCCATCTCATCCCAACCCTGTACCCCTCCCCCCATCTCATCCTCTCCCTGCCCCCTGCTCCACCCCCCTCGTACCCCTCCCCCCCATCTCATCCTCTCCCTGCCCCCTGCTCCACCCCCCTCGTACCCCACCCTGTCTCTCAGGGCCAACCTGGAGGCCCTGCAGAAGAAGCTGGGCGAGCTGGACCTGGACGATCAGCAGAAGAAGCGCCTGGAGGCCTTCCTTACCCAGAAGGCCAAGGTGGGCGAGCTGAAGGACGACGACTTCCACCGCATCTGCGAGCTCGGGGCCGGCAACGGGGGCGTGGTCAACAAGGTCCGCCACAAGCCGTCCAGCCTGGTGATGGCCCGGAAGGTGAGAGAGAGAGGGAGGGAGGGAGGGAGGGAGGGAGGGAGGGAGGGAGGGAGGGAGGGAGGGAGAGTGTGTGTGAGAGAGACAGGGAGGGAGAGAGGGAGAGAGGGAGGGAGGGAGAGAGGGAGAGAGAGGGGGAGAGAGACAGACAGGGAGGGAGGGAGGGAGGGAGGGAAAGAGGGAGGGAGAGAGGGAGGGAGGGAGGGAAAGAGGGAGGGAAAATTCAAATGAGGCGGCCGCCTGAAAATTCTCTACGCAGGAAAAAAGGTGTGTGTGTTTGTGTGTTTGTGTGGGAGACTGACTTGTCACCTTTTATTATTTTGGTCCCCTGTGATTTACGCTGGAGATGATTGACGTGATCTCCCCCTGCCCCCCCCGCAAGGTCACCTCCAAAGTTCTTTGCGTGCCGCGAAAGGCGCCATATTAACGTATGAAGACGCAGTCGGGCTTTCTGCCCCTCCTCCTCGTTCTTCCTCTTATTGTTGTCGTTTGTGTGTGTAATTATCCGCCCTGCTGAGCCTGACCCACCCGCCCCCCTCCCCAGCTGATCCACCTGGAGATCAAGCCCGCCATCCGGAACCAGATCATCCGCGAGCTGCAGGTCCTGCACGAGTGCAACTCGCCCTACATCGTGGGCTTCTACGGGGCCTTCTACAGCGACGGCGAGATCAGCATCTGCATGGAGCACATGGTGCGTTGCCACGGGAGACCGGGGGTTGGGTAATCAGGGGCTCTGAGCTGCTGATGTTCCTATCGTTCATTTATAATTCTGCTTGCGTGCACACACACACACACACACACACACGCACGCTCGCGCACACTCACACACACACACACTTCCACACACACACACGCAGGGATCCCGTGTGTAAACGTGTTTGTCCCTGCAGGACGGGGGATCCCTGGATCAGGTGCTGAAAGAGGCTCGGAGGATTCCCGAAGAGATCCTCGGAAAAGTCAGCATAGCAGTGAGTATTACCCAGCATCCCTCAGTACTCCTCTGTACTCATAGCAGTGAGTATTACCCAGCATCCCTCAGTACTCATAGCAGTGAGTATTACCCAGCATGCCTCAGTACTCATAGCAGTGAGTATTACCCAGCATCCCTCAGTACTCATAGCAGTGAGTATTACCCAGCATCCCTCAGTACTCATAGCAGTGAGTATTACCCAGCATCCCTCAGTACTCATAGCAGTGAGTATTACCCAGCATCCCTCAGTACTCCTCTGTACTCATAGCAGTGAGTATTACCCAGCATCCCTCAGTACTCCTCTGTACTCATAGCAGTGAGTATTACCCAGCATCCCTCAGTACTCCTCTGTACTCATAGCATTGAGTATTACCCAGCATCCCTCAGTACTCCTCTGTACTCATAGCAGTGAGTATTACCCAGCATCCCTCAGTACTCCTCTGTACTCATAGCAGTGAGTATTACCCAGCATCCCTCAGTACTCCTCTGTACTCATAGCAGTGAGTATTACCCAGCATCCCTCAGTACTCCTCTGTACTCATAGCAGTGAGTATTACCCAGCATCCCTCAGTACTCCTCTGTACTCAGCAGTGAGTATTACCCAGCATCCCTCAGTACTCCTCTGTACTCATAGCAGTGAGTATTACCCAGCATCCCTCAGTACTCCTCTGTACTCATAGCAGTGAGTATTACCCAGCATCCCTCAGTACTCCTCTGTACTCATAGCAGTGAGTATTACCCAGCATCCCTCAGTACTCCTCTGTACTCATAGCAGTGAGTATTACCCAGCATCCCTCAGTACTCCTCTGTACTCATAGCAGTGAGTATTACCCAGCATCCCTCAGTACTCCTCTGTACTCAGCAGTGAGTATTACCCAGCATCCCTCAGTACTCCTCTGTACTCATAGCAGTGAGTATTACCCAGCATCCCTCAGTACTCCTCTGTACTCATAGCAGTGAGTATTACCCAGCATCCCTCAGTACTCCTCTGGACTCATAGCAGTGAGCACAGGACAGTGTCACAGTGGAGTATGAGGGCACTGCAGTATTAGCACGCTGCTTTGCTTAGCAGTGCTCAGGGTTTCAGCATTGCTGAGAGTCTGTGGCTAAGATAAGAGGGGCGGTGATGGGGGGGGGGGATGCGGGGGGGTCTGGTTTAACGCTGAATCAGCGTGATCACTGTCCGGGTTGTGTATGTGAACACGTTAGCATTGGTTAGCCGCTGTAGAGCGTGGTCTAGGAGCACTAATCTGCAACGGAGATCTGCGTGTGGGAGAGCTGCTGAATGTGGAGTAGGACTGAGTCACAGGAAGTGGGCGGTTTTGGCTGCACAGGCAGACGCACCTCGGGAGTGACTGACTGACAGGATGTTGTGTTTTGAGTGTCGTCTCAGTCTATCTGCAATGTCTCTGACAGGTTCTGAGAGGGCTAGCGTACCTGCGGGAGAAACACCAGATAATGCACAGAGGTAAAGCACTTCACAAGTGTGTGTGTGTGTGTGTGTGTCTGTGTGGACGTGTGTGTGTCTGTGTGTGTGTGTTTCTGTCTGTGAGTGTCTGTGTGTGTGTGTGTGTATGTGTGTGTGTCTGAGTGTATGTGTGTGTCCGTGTGTGTGTGTGTCTGTGTGTGTGTGTGTGTGTGTGTCTGAGTGTCTGAGTGTATGTGTGTGTATCTGTGTGTGTGTTTCTGTCTGTGAGTGTGTGTGTGTGTCTGAGTGTATGTGTGTGTGTTCCTCCATCCTGGTTTCATTATGCTGAGCTGGCTGGATGTTAAAACGGACGCACATACGGATTTCTATCCAGCCTCTCACCTGAAACCCCCCCTTCACAGACGTGAAGCCGTCCAACATCCTGGTGAACTCTCGCGGTGAGATCAAGCTGTGCGACTTCGGCGTGAGCGGCCAGCTCATCGACTCCATGGCCAACTCCTTCGTGGGGACGCGCTCCTACATGTCGGTGAGTCCTCCCGCCGCCACGCAGCCCAGACGACCTCCGACCCCCGACCCCTGACCCCCTTCCCTGCGGATTCGCAAAATCCCTCAGACATATCTCGGAAACATTCGGCCAATTATGCCACCGTCTTTCAAAACTTTATTTTCATTTTTTGTTGTTTAGTAATGAAAGGTACTCTGCTGGCATTTGGATGTACGGGTGTGCGGATGCAGAAGTGTGTCTGAGTGTGTCAGAGTCTCAGCAGGTGTCTGCCTTGGCCTGATTGCTCAAGAGCAGGTGTTACTGGAGGAGCAGGACAAGCCCTTACTCACCACGCCGTGTCTCTGTGTGGTGTGTCTGGCAGTGATTCGGTCAACGTCGCTCCATAACTGACTCACAATTAAAAATCAAGAGTTCTTCTTTTTTTTTTTTTTCTTCGCAAACACAGTTTGGCGAAGTTCAGCAGTCGCTAAATCTAACTCGCCAAGCTGAGTTTGTGATGAAACACTGCAACTCGGGCAGATGTTGAACCCGTCCTGCCCTCTGTTGAGCTGTGTGGGTTCTCTGAGTTCAACTGTTCGGTTTCTCTGACTGACTCTTCCCCCCTCCCCCCTCTTCCCCCACGCAGCCGGAGAGACTGCAGGGCACGCACTACTCTGTGCAGTCGGACGTGTGGAGCATGGGCCTGTCCCTGGTGGAGCTGTCCATCGGCCGCTACCCCATCCCCCCTCCCGACGCCAAGGAGCTGGAGGCCATTTTCGGGAGGCCCGTGATGGACGGCGGGGAGGGGCACAGCACCTCCCCCCGCCCCCGCCCCCCCGGCCGGCCCGTCAGTGGTGAGCACTGGCCCCCGTCGTCCCCGTTGTCCCTGTAGTCACTGTCGCTAATCTTAATGCTAATGCTTTTGTTTCTTCCGCTGATGCGGTTGTTGTCTTGGTAACTACTGTTCTAATAATGTGGCCATATTGTGTGTTGTACAGTAGGTAGGGAACTGGGCTTCTAACATGAAGGTTGTGGGTTCAAAACCCAACTGGGGCACTGCTGTTGTCCCCATGAGCAAAGTACTTAACGTGAACTGCTCCACACGGGTTGTATGTGAAAATGTCATTTTTAAGATAAGAGCGCCTGCTAAATGCTGCACTGAAGGCTACCATGTTAGATTTTATTTATTTATTTTTAAAACTTCCACACACACACACACACACACACACATACAAGTACATACAAGCATTCTCACATACACCGACACGCACACACACAGACGCACACACACGCACACGCACGCGCACACTCACACGCACATGCACACACACATACAAGTACATACAAGCATTCTCACATACACCGACACACACACGGACGCACACACACTCACACAGTTGTGTACAGCTGACTCCGGTGTCTCTCCCCTAGGTCACGGTCCTGCCATGGCCATCTTTGAGCTGCTGGACTACATCGTGAACGAGGTCAGGGAGGGTCTCTCTTTTCTGACGTTTCTTATCATGGTTCCTCTCCTCTGCCCGATCGCTCACTTCCTGTCATTCTCCTCCCTCACTTCCTGTCCTTTTTCACCCTCGCTTCCTGTCCTTCTCCTCCCTCACTTCCTGTCCTTTTGCACCCTCGCTTCCTGTCACTCCTTTCTCACTTCCTGTCATTCTCCTCCCTCACTTCCTGTCCTTTTGCCCCCCCCCACTTCCTGTCTTTGCCCTCTCAACTTCCTGTCATTTTGCCCCCCACACTTCCTGTCCTTGCCCGCCCAACTTCCTGTCATTCTGCTCCCTCACTTCCTGTCCTTCTGTTCTCTCGTGCAGCCCCCTCCCAAGCTGCCACACGGCGTCTTCACTTCCGATTTCCAGGACTTTGTGACAAAATGGTGAGTTTGTTTGTTGGGAGGCTGTTTTGTTGGCAGCTTGTTTTTTAAAGCGCTGTCTTTTTAACTGCCTGATTCTTTGTTCTATTTTTTTTTTCCAGCCTCATTAAGAACCCTGCGGAGAGAGCTGACCTGAAGATGCTAATGGTAATGCTAACGCTAACAGCGTGTCTTTTTTTTTGGTCATTTCCCAGTTTTTTCTGTTTCTCCCTAATTTGGGACGTCCAGCCGTACCTGTAGGCGCAGCGGCGGGGCAGGACCGTTGCCGTGACGCCGGCGTCCTCCCGGCCGACCGCGGCTCTAACCGCCATCTCTCCGTTTGTCTTTGCCGCGCAGAACCACACCTTCATCAAGCGCTCGGAGGTGGAGGAGGTGGACTTCGCCGGCTGGCTGTGCAAAACCATGGGCCTGAACCAGCCCAGCACCCCCACCCGCACCGCCGTCTGACTGCTGTCTGCACCCAGCGCTGTCCGTCTGTCTGTCCCTGTGTCCGTCTGTCTGTCTGCGGCTCTGTGTGTCTGCACAGGCCACTGGGATATACCGCTTTCTCTCTCTCTCTCTCTTTCTCTTTCTGTGTATCACTCACTCTGTCATCACTCTCTCTCCCTCCCTGTCTCTATCACTCTCTCTCTGTCTCACTCTCTCCCCCTCCCTGTCTCTCTATCACTCTCTCTCTCCTACACGCATATGCATACCCATCCACAGACGCACGCACACACAAAATTTGTCCGTTCCCTCGCTCTTACCCCCCCTTCACACACAGCCCCCCCCCCCCCCCGTTTTACAAGCACTCTGTATCATCTGGACCCCAATGCAAACGAGCGCTGAGAAAAGACTTACATTTTAGCGCCAGCTAAACGGAAGATGTGCATCTCTGTTTAAAATGAGATCTGGGGCCTTTCACTGCTGTGCCACAGATTGTGTGCACCAACCAGATATTCAACTCCTGCGTTTATTCTCTGCGCTTTTCTTATTGTTAAAGTTCTGGAGGTTCTGGTCGGCCACAGTACTCTCCGGCGCTGACAGCACCGAGCTTCCATTGCCATGGTGTTGTGCTCGGCCACGCCTCCTAAATGCATTTTCAGAAGCGGCGTCGAGACTTTCAGTTTTAAGAATAGAAGAAGAGTGTCTGGAGGATCTATTGAGTCTGTGGCTGCTCCGCCATTTTGTGCGTTTCTGGAGGCGGAGCTGTAGCTCAGCCAGGCGACGAAAAAGAAAAAGAGGCGCTCTCCAAACCCGCTGTAGATCAGACCGTCCGCTCGCCAGGAAGCACGGGGAAGCCTTCGCCGTCGTCGTCTTCACAATCGGAGAAAGCGAGAATTTGAAAATGGACATTTTTGTACTTGCTCGTTTTTCTTTGCTCTTCAAACGCACCGAGCCGCTGTAGCTCCAGCGAGCGTCCGTACAAACCGCGCCACAGCAGCCGCGGTGTTAGCCTGACGGGTACAGACCGCGCCGCAGCAGCCGCGGCGTTAGCCTGACGGGTACAAACCGCGCCGCAGCAGCCGCGGCGTTAGCCTGACGGGTACAAACCGCGCCGTTAGCCTGACGGGTACAAACCGCGCTGCAGCAGCCGCGGCGTTAGCCTGACGGGTACAAACCGCGGCGTTAGCCTAACGGGTACAGACCGCGCAGCAGCAGCCGCGGCGTTAGCCTGACGGGTACAAACCGCGCCACAGCAGCCGCGGCGTTAGCCTGACGGGTACAAACCGCGCTGCAGCAGCCGCGGCGTTAGCCTGACGGGTACAAACCGCGCCACAGCAGCCGCGGCGTTAGCCTGACGGGTTGCATTGAAACGGGGTGTACTTCTTTCTTGTTTGTTTGTTTTGGATCATTTTGATTATGTCGTTAAACATTAATTCATAATCTTTCACACAGGTCTTTGTATCCAAAGATGCCCAAACCAGAGTTCATAAGAGTATTTTTACCGATTATTTAAAGCAGTATTGTTATAACTTTGGATCACAGCGTTATTTTTTTGGCTTGGCAGTAAGACGCCTGCTAGAAATGGGATAATTGTAGAATTTGTCCAAAAAAAAAAAAAGGTGAAGAGCCATCTCTACTGCGTTTGAGTGACAGGAGGTTGGTTTCTGTGGTTACTGGGTCTCTGTGTAGATCTTGACGGTTTAATTTGCAGCCATCCACAGCCACAGCTACTGACACACAAACACACACACGTATATGTATACACACACACGCGCACACACTCACTCACAGTCTCACA
Organism: Anguilla anguilla; assembly: GCF_013347855.1. Lineage (NCBI taxonomy): Eukaryota > Metazoa > Chordata > Actinopteri > Anguilliformes > Anguillidae > Anguilla > Anguilla anguilla. The sequence goes on from NC_049206.1 coordinate 3,010,201, forward strand.
AACACACACACACATGTATACTCGCACGCGCGCACACACTCACTCACAGTCTCACACAAACACACACACGTATATGTATACACACGCACGCACACACACTCACTCACAGTCTCACACAAACACACACACATATGTACACACACACGCGCACACACTCACTCACAGTCTCACACAAACACACACACGTATATGTATACACACACACGCACACACACACACTCACTCACAGTCTCACACAAACACACACATGTATACACACACACACACACACACTCACTCACAGTCTCACACAAACACACACATGTATATGTATACACACACGCACACACACACACTCACTCACAGTCTCACACAAACACACACATGTATACACACACACACACACACTCACTCACAGTCTCACACAAACACACACATGTATACACACACACACACACACTCACTCACAGTCTCACACAAACACACACATGTATATGTATACACACACACGCACACACACACACTCACTCACAGTCTCACACAAACACACACATGTATACACACACACACACACACACTCACTCACAGTCTCACACAAACACACACACGTATATGTATACACACACACGCGCACACACACACTCACTCACAGTCTCACACAAACACACACACGTATGTATACACACACACGCACGCGCACACACTCACTCACAGTCTCACACAAACACACACACGTATGTATACACACACACGCACGCGCACACACTCACTCACAGTCTCACACAAACACACACACGTATGTATACACACACACGCACGCGCACACACTCACTCACAGTCTCACACAAACACACACACATATGTATACACACGCACGCGCACACACACTCACTCACAGTCTCACACAAACACACACACATATGTATACACACGCACGCGCACACACTCACTCACAGTCTCACATAAACACACACACGTATATGTATACACACGCACGCACACAAACACACACACATATGTATACACACACACACACACTCACTCAGTCTCGCACGAACACACACACGTATATGTATACACACGCACGCGCACACACACTCACTCACAGTCTCACACAAACACACACACATATGTATACACACACACACACTCACTCAGTCTCGCACGAACACACACATACAGACACACACTCTGACTCACAATGTCACACATTGACACAAGTGCGCACACACACACACACACACACACACGCCTTCAGTGTCTGCACATATCAGAATCTCCTCCGCCCACTCACGTTCTTTTGCTCTCTTTATTCTTCATGCGTTCTCACCTCCGTGTGGCTGAGAGTCGTAGCGTTGCAGCTCTCATACCTGCTGTGTCATACGGTTATTTTTACAGGCTGCGGTTATTACTGGGTGTTTGTTTAAAAATGCGCTTGTGGAGTTAGAACCTCAGTGACACAGCCCTCCGGGTTCCGGCCCGTTTTCAGCCTGCTTACGATCCAAAGCCTGCTCTTATCGGTGATACCAGCAGAAACGGGTCTCACTTCTGTATTTACAATACATTTAAAAAAACAACCTGGCCTGCTTGTTGGGTCCATTTAAAAATCGAGTTTGGGACAAGCATCTGGCACTAGCAGTTCCTTTTTGTGTACAACCCGTCTGTACAACCATGTTTTCCTATTTGTGAACGCAAGATGGATAGATGGATATTTTGCTGCCAGTGTTGAACCACACACATCTTTTAGAATGCAGACAAAGAAAAAAAAAAAAAACTTTGTACGATCGAGATTGCGGCTTGATTATCGGTTGACTTGTGAAAGTAATTATTGCTACTAAAAATCATGTAGGAATGTAAGGAAGAGCAATGCAAGCAGTCTTCCCGCCAAATCATTCAAATGAACAACTGCTGCGGTTTGGCCTTTGGCCTTCCGGAACCGTCTCCCGTTGCCCGGGAGATGAGAACCGTTCTGGAACCGTCTCCCGTTGCCCGGGAGATGAGAACCGTTCTGGAACATTCTGCCACTCCCCAAGTTTTTTGTCTCTCTGTGGTTCTGCTGTGTAGATGCGTTTGCGTGTGCGTGTGTACATGCAGTACGTGCCTGCATATACGTGTGCGTGTGTGTGTGTGTGTACATACAGTACGTGCCTGCATATACGTGTGCGTGTGTGTGTGTGTGTACATACAGTATGTGCCTGCATATACGTGTGCGTGTGTGTGTGTGTGTACATACAGTACGTGCCTGCATATACGTGTGTGTGTGTGTACATACAGTACGTGCCTGCATATACGTGTGTGTCCAAACACAAACACGCGAATCATGCTCATACGTCATGTTTTTGGTTTGTTCTCCGTCAGCTGGTTAAACCGTGTGAATGTAAATTTTTTTTTTTTTTTTTTTTTTTAAGTGTTAAAAGCAAATTTTAAACTGCAGAAATAGAATGATGGAGAACCACGGCTGCGTGCAGACCTGGGGGGGGGTGGCGGGGGGGGCCGGGGGGGAGGGGAGAAATATTACGGGATGCATTTCCCATTCGCACGCAAAGCATGCTCTTCCGCGATTGGCTGAGCCTTTTTTTCTCTGGGTTTTCTGCCCCAATCAGAGGAGAGCATTTTGAGCGTGCGCTAGTCGTCAGGCTGCTTCGGTCTCAGGTTTAGTTTCCTTTTCTTAGTAAGAGATGCATGATGAAAATATTTAAGACTTTGGTGAAGGGAGGAACATATATATATATATAAATGTATAATATATATTTTCCATAGTTTGGTTGTGGGAAAGACTGCATTCCTATGTTGACAATGGGGGCTTTTGCGGGGTTTTTTTTTGTTTGTTTTGTTTTGTTTTTTTTCTCGCTGCTTTTTTTTGTTGTGGATTTATTTCTTAACAGTTTTAAGTGGAGGTGGTTTGTACTAAAGCAAAAAAAAAAAATCAAAAAACAAACTGTTAAAAGCTCATCTCCTTTATTATTATTTTTTAAAGAGTCATTATTGTCAATAAACGTCACGTTACATAAAGACAAATGGCAGAAACTTGACTGATGGTTTTGTGTGTGTGTGTGTCTGTGTGTGTGTGTGAGTGTGTGTGAGTGTAGTTTGGGTATGTGTGTGTGAGTGTGTGTGTGTGTGAGTGTAGTTTGGGTATGTGCGTACAAATAAGCATGCATCTGTGTGTAGTTTGTGTGTGTGTGGTTTTGGGGTGTGACTGTATAGTTTGTGTGTGCATGAGTGTGTGTGCATGTGTGTGTGTGTGTGTGTGGTTTTGGGGTGTCAGCGTATATAGTTTGGGGGTGTGTAGTTTGAGTGTGTTTAGTTTGTGTGTGCATGAGTGTGCACGTGTGTAGTTTGTGTGTGAATGTGTGTGTATTTAGTTTGTGTGTGTGTGAATGTGTGTATTTGTGTGTGTGTGTGTGTGTGTGCACGTGCGTGCACACACACGTTTATCTCCTCCCTTTTTTTGGGGGGGGCGTGGCCGGGGCGGGAGGGCGTGGCCGGGGCGGGAGGGCGTGGCCGGGGGGGTAGGGCTTGCCTAGGCGGCGTCCCCAGCGCCCCGAGCTCTGACACGCCCGGGTTTTCGGCAGTGGTGTTACGGGGGCGGATTCCTGGAACCGCTGAGAGAGGCGGGGTTCTGTGACCACCTCAATCCGCTCCTGCCCCCGCCCCGCACCACAAACAAGGGGAAGGGCCAAACCACGGAGGGGGCCCGTCCGTTCAAAAGCGCACGCCGTCAGTCGCAAAAAAAAAACTTTTTTTTGCTTTGTCACACGAGGTGAAATTTTGAGGCCTTTTTTTTATTTTTTTTTTTTACTGTTTTTAAGTGGAAATGAGCAAAGGCAGAAACGGACCGGCAGTTTTCCCCGGAATTGGGTCTGTCCTCCAGAGGCTCTGCGTCCGTGCGAAGGAAGAGATCCACGAAAACGCTGCAGGGCTGTAGACGTCGACCATTTCAGACCTGCAGAAACACCCAGCGAGAGCGCAGTAATCCCTGCCGTGTACAGACTCTCCATTCAGGCCCTCAGCTGCGTGTGTTACTGGTAATATCTGTAGATCTGAAGAATAGTTCTGGTAATATCCCGCCATATTCCAAACAAAATGGTCGCCATTTGAACATGTGTGCAAGTCTTTTTAGGCCTACATGCAGTAATATCCCCTTTACTGTGGTTCATGCTCGTTTATAATGATGCACCACTGCCCCCCCCCCCCCCCCACCCCAAAAAGTAGGTGTAGCGACATCAGGCAGCTTGTGTTTCCATTTCCAATATGTGAAACATTGCCCCCTAGAGGATGGACAGTGAACAGCGACATGCACCTGGCATCTGTACAGGAGAACTGCGCTGTTGCGAATGTTAGTTACATTGTGGTGGGGGGGGGGGGGGATGCTTTTGATAACACGTAGGCACGCACAAAAAATATTTCTAAATGACATCGTGTTTTCTGAGCATTGAAAGAGATTAATTCCTGTAAAGGATTTTTTTTTTAATCATCCATGGAATGAAAACTATGGAGCTGCATGTCAGGTTGTGGTTTGCTTTTAACCGAGAGAACTTCGCAGCTGGAAAGTTTATTCTCTCCTTTCATGCACATTTAACCTCAGGGACTGATTGACACACACACACACACACACACACACACACACACTCACACGCACACACACACACACAAACGCACAAACACACACTCACTCTCACAACACGTATGCAAACACTCTCGCATGCGCACACATGCACACTCGTACACTCTCTCTCACACACACACACACACACACACGTAGATGCCCACACATGCACATGTGCACTTGCACACTTGCAAATGTGCTGTTATCATTGTTTTTGTCTGTTTTGAAACCCAGGTGATGTGATGGGACACCCCTCCCCCACCCCCCCTTTCTGAGCCAAAATCAGATGAATGGGGGAGGTTTGTTTCGGGACCTGGGGTGGGGGGGGGGGTGTGTGTCCGGGGGTTGGTACCAGGGACCGCGAGCAGGGACATAAGGGGGGGGGGGGGGGCGGCACCATATCCCACTTGATTTGTTTTTGGGGCGAGACAGATGGGAGGAGCCTCGTGCTGGAGAAAGAGAGAGAGGGGGAGTGAGAGAGAGAGGGGGGGTGAGAGAAAGAGAGGGAGGGGGAATGAGAGAGAGAGAGGAGGAGGGAGAGAGAGAGGGGGGAGAGAGAGGGAGGGGGAGTGAGAGAAAGAGAGAGAGGGGGAGGAGGGGGGAGAGAGAGAGAGGGAGAGAGAGAGGGGGAGGAGGGGGGAGAGAGAGGAGGAGGGAGAGAGAGAGGGGGGAGAGAGAGGGAGGGGGAGTGAGAGAGAGAGAGAAAGAGAGAGAGGGGGGAGTGAGAGAGAGAGAGAGAAAGAGAGAGAGGGGGGGAGTGAGAGAGAGAGAGAGAAAGAGAGAGAGGAGGAGAGAGAGAGAGAGAGGGACATGGCTGGATCCCGCTCCCTCCGCAGCCTCGAGTCCTTTCATAGGTTTTTACTTCTTCCTGAAATTCATATTTAAATTCGTTTTTTCCCAAATCCCTTCTTGTCCCGCCCGGCTCCCCGTAGCTGCCACGGTGCCAGTGTGGAGCTGGCATGGCGGGGGCAGCCGGGGCAGACTGCGGGGGTGGCGCTGTTCCTTTAAGAGTGGTGCCGAGCGAGGGAGAGAGGGAGGGAGGGAGGGAGGGAGGGAGGGAGGGAGGGAGAGAGAGGGAGGGGCCACCGTGGCCCGACGCAAACCAGGAAGGGAGCCGAGTTGGTCTGCCGCTGCTGCTGCTGGGCTGGAGCCTGTGGGGCTGAGAGAGAGAGAGAGAGAGAAAACAAGGGAGAGGAGAGGGGCAATCGAGCCCTGCTGTGATCACAGGTGAGTTTGGGTGGTGTCCGCTACCCCCCCCCCCCCAACCCCCAACCCCCAAATGAACCACCAGCGCGGGGGGTGTACACAGGAGGGACTGGGGGAAGATGGGGGGGGAGGGGGGGGCGTGAGAGGGGTGAAAGAGATCGGACCTTAGTGTCCGTTTAAAAACACTGTTAGGATGTTATCTCTTTCGCCTGTTTTTTTATTTTTTATTTTTTTTATTTTAATTGAAACTTTGCAGAAGCCGTAAGTTTGTTTAAACTCGCCTTTAGTCTTTAGCTTTGCAGGTGAGAGGGTCTGAAGAGGGAATGAAACGTGACCAAAATAAACGAAGCAAAAAAAAAAAAACAAACATAATTTTAGAACTTCAGTGATGAAGAATAAAGGTGAGCAACAGGCTTCGAAGGCTGCCGTGCGCGTTTTGGGAAACGCGTCGCTTTTGGATTTAAAACATTCCCGTCGGAGCCTCCTGCCTTTTCCGGAGCGGCTCCCGAGCAGACCCGCCGGACGCAGGAGCGCCGTTACTCCCGCCTGGCGGCGTAAGCCCCTCTTAATTCGCTCGATGTTTGATGCAGTCGCTGAATTTTTTTTATTTTATCTCGCGGAGACGGGAAAGGTCAGTTCAGGTCAAGGATCTGGAAGTGAGGTGAGCGCAGGAGGACTGTCTCTGGGGGAGGGGGGGGGCGGGGGGCGGTCTGTGCGCTTCCTGGAGTGAATCCGTTTCGGTCCTGGGGGGCGTGGGGGGGTCTTGAGTGTTTGTTTTGTGTTTGGACGGTGGGCGCTGTTCAGATGGGAGTGCTCTCTGTTCCTGGAATCGGGCTGGCAGTACTCCGTAGCGTATAATTCTACCCCTGGCTGCTTACGTTGAAACAGCCTTGGAGGTGGCATAAGGTAGCAGGAGGCGGCGTCGACCGAGAGCGGGGAACCCTGGGACTTGTAGTTCAGCGCCGGGGCCTTCCCAGCAGGTGGTGCTGAGGCGGGGAACTCCACTTCCCAGAACGCACTGCCCTCGGCCACACGAGGGAAAAGGGAACGGCCCTCAGCCAATCCGACGGGGGAGGTGTGTTGAGTGACAGCCCTTCTGGCCAATCCGAGGAGAGGAAGCTGTGGCAGTGAGCTGAAAATAGAGCAGGCGGGTGAGGAGGGAGGTGAGGTGGGGGGGGGGGGGGTTTGTGGTTATCTGCTTGTGAAGGATCAGGCTGGCTCTTGCCTGTATGACTGGGGGCTGTTCAGAAGTGGCCTGTCTCCCTGAATATCTTCCCCAGGGTACGGGGGGGGGACTCACAGCCGCGAGGCTTCGGGGAGGGGGGGGGGGGGTGAGCAAGACTGAGAACGAGAGAGAGAGAGAGAGAGAGAGCGCTACCGCTACCGCTACCGCGAACGCCAGGAAGAACGAACGAACCCACACTCTCCTCCCCTCTCACTCAACCCCACTTCCTTGTGTGACAGGAGTCGAGCACGTCAGTGAGGAGGCGGTGGGATCCCAGAGGAGGGGGAGGAGGAGGAGGAGGAAGGAGGGAGGAGCAGCAGCAGCAGCGAGAGCAGCAGCAGGAGGTGACCTGAGGACAGGCTCAGTGGGAGCAGCAGTGGAGGGACAGGAGGACAAGCCCGACTCTCTGTTTGACCCACTTACAGATGCACTAGACATGGCCAATTCAGCCGAGGTGAGATTTCGCATTTACCCCCCTCCCCCCCCCCCTCCCCCCCTTGTCGTGGCACCGGATAAAAATACTGAATTACTAACTTTATTTAATTTTGCCTGTCTTGTTTTCAACTCCTTGGTGGTGGTGGGGGGGGGTTTGGGGTTTGGGGCTTAGCAAACGATCTTCGCTGCTGTTAAGTTTTGGAGAGATGATGTAGAAATGGGACACGGAGCGCCCTTCGAGTCGGGGGGGGTGGGGGGGGGGGTCTGTCTTTACGGTTTTCCATTTTCTGTTTTGGCGTGCGGGGTCTCTGACTGCGAGGGTGTCTTAGAGCTGCTTCCTCCCTACTCTCACAGAGCTGTTTATGGATTTGTGTGGATATTCAGGAGTGTGTGTGTCTGTGTGTGCATGTGTGAGCGCGTATGTGTTTATGCCTGTCTGTGTGTGCATGTATGAGTGTGTGTGTGTTTATGCCTGTCTGTGTGTGAGTGTGTGTGTGTGTCTGTGTGTGCATGTATGAGTGTGTGTGTGTTTATGCCTGTCTGTGTGTGAGTGTGTGTGTGTGTCTGTGTGTGCATGTGTGTGTTTATGCCTGTCTGTGTGTGTGTGTGTGTGTGTGTGTGTGTATGCCTGTGTGTGTGTGTGTGTGTGTGTGTGTGTATGCCTGTCTGTGTGTGTGTGTGTGTGTGTGTGTGTGTGTATGCCTGTCTGTGTGTGTGTGTGTGTGTGTGTGTGTGTATGCCTGTGTGTGTGTGTGTGTGTGTGTGTGTGTATGCCTGTGTGTGTGTGTGTGTGTATGCCTGTCTGTGTGTGTGTGTGTGTGTGTGTGTGTGTATGTGTATGCCTGTGTGTGTGTGTGTGTGTGTGTACGGCAGATAGAGGAGGGTATTGCTGTACATTGTGTGGCTGTGGTTAGAATCTCGTGCGCACGCAAGCTTCAGACCGACCGGTTTCTTGCCGAACTCGTTCTGGACGATGAGGGCATGGAGGGAGTGAGGGATTTCTTTTTGTTTAACGATGGAATTTAATTATCTTCCTGAGGTGTGTGTGTGTGTTCGTGTGTGTGTGTGTGTGTGTGAGCGCGTGCGTGTACTTGCACGTGTGCTTGCCTTCGCTTGTGAAACTTGTTGGCTCACTTCTGGATGTGTGTGCACATACCCGTGTACACTTGCCTATGTGTGTGTGTGTGTGTGTGTGTGGGCACGAGTCTTCCTGTGTATTTAGTTGTGTGTGTGTGTACATGATGGAGACTTATGGGGACCTAGCCCCTCGTGTGTGAGCATGTGTGTGTATACTATAATGAGTGAGTGTGTGTGTGTCTGTGTATATTTGTGTATGTGCGTGTGTGTGTATGTATATTATAGTGATTGAGTGTGTGTGTGTCTGTGTGTATATTGTAGTGAGTGTGTGTGTGTGTGTATGTCTGTGTGTGTATACTGTAGTGAATGTTTGTGTGTGTTTGTGTGTGTGTGTGTTGTATGAGAGAGTGAGTGAGTGTGTGTGTGTGTGTGTGTGCATGTACTGTTGTATGTGTATGTGTGTTTATTGTTGTGTGTGTGTGTGTTGTGTGGGTGTCTGTATACTGTAGTGAGTGTTTGTGTGTTAATTTTGTATGAGAGGGAGTGTGTGTGTGTGTGTGTGTGTGTATGCGTGTGCATGTATTGTTATATGTGTGTATGTGTATGTGTGTTTATTGTTGTGTGTGTGTGTGTTGTGTGGGTGTGTGTGTTAATGTTGTATGAGAGAGGGAGTGTGTGTGTGTTGTATGAGAGAGGGAGTGTGTGTGTGTGTGTTATATGAGAGAGGGAGTGTGTGTGTGTGTGTGTGTGTGTGTGTGTTGTATGAGAGAGGGAGGGAGTGTGTGTGTTGTATGAGAGAGGGAGTGTGTGTGTGTGTGTGTTGTATGAGGGAGTGTGTGTGTGTGTGTTGTATGAGAGAGGGAGTGTGTGTGTGTGTGTGTGTGTGTGTGTTGTATGAGAGATGGAGTGTGTGTGTGTGTGTGTGTGTGTGTGTTGTATGAGAGATGGAGTGTGTGTGTGTGTGTGTGTGTTGTATGAGAGAGAGTGTGTGTGTGTGTGTGTTGTATGAGAGAGGGAGTGTGTGTGTGTGTGTGTGTGTTGTATGAGAGATGGAGTGTGTGTGTGTGTGTGTGTTGTATGAGAGAGGGAGTGTGTGTGTGTGTGTTGTATGAGAGAGGGAGTGTGTGTGTGTGTGTGTGTGTGTGTGTTGTATGAGAGAGGGAGTGTGTGTGTGTGTGTGTGTTGTATGAGAGAGGGAGTGTGTGTGTGATTCACAGTCTCTCCTAATGCTTACGACTCTCACGCACGTCAGGTGGGGTTTTCACCGTGGTTACCATGAGTTGGGCGGTGCTAAAAACCAGGGGGTTGCTAGTTCCAGTCCGGGCTGTGATGTCATCATCGTTTCACCCGTGAGCTTTGGCTGCCTCCCCCAAGCGGTTTCTGTGGGTGTCCATCAGAGTAAATGGCTAATCCCTTAAAAAACCAAAAAAAAAGGACACATGGAGATACATTTTTATGTGAGTGAGATACATAGTTTTCCCCAGCTAACCAGTCCCACAGAAGCTGAACCATCATGATGGCAGTGCAGCAGTGTTTAGCTGGTGTGCAGGTGGCTTTTGAACAGTGCACCTGCTGCACAAGAACCACCTCTATCTCACAGGGATTGAACAAAAATCCGTAAATGATCGGTTAGGAAGTCACTCTGAATCAGAGCCATCTGCTCTGCACTGAAATATAAATCAAGTGAAGCTTTCAGAGTTTCACAGTCATGCTTTCTGGAGCCGGTTTCAAGTGGAGTGGAGATAAATCTGCCGAATAAGTTTGCATCCGAGCATTTGTCAGCCGCTCTGAGATGGCAGTTCAGGTGGGTTGAATAATGAAACAAAAGCAGTAGCTCACGTGGTGCTGTGACAACTTGAGGTTCTCCACTTTAGCTTCATCAGTGCAGACGTAAGAATGGGACATTTTTTGCTGCATAAAGAAAGTTTCACTGAAAGAGAGTTTCCTTGAAAGAGAATTTCCCTGAAATGGTGGGACGGGAGAGCAGGTGGGGCCAGGTGGAGACGGGTGTGTGTGGAATTTTTGAACATGCCGCCCCCCCCTCCCCCGCAAACACGCAGACACACACACACACACACACACACACACACAAATATGGTTCTCCGTCTCCAGACAGGATGTAATCAAAGTGTCCTGTAAGTGCCGTTTTCTCTTCGTTCAGCTTGGGGGAGATTTAAAAATAATTTTCTGGTCATTTTGCAGGACTGCAGTTAAAGCGGTGGGCTGCGCTGCTGGCCTGTGATGTCACACTTTTGTCTGCCTGTCGTTAAGCAGCACGCTGATCTCGCTTCATCCTGAAATGGTCATTTACACCCAGGGATCTTTGTGTCTGCTGTAGGCATTATTTCTGTGTGTGTGATTGTGTGCGTGTGTGTGCGTGTGTGTGTGTGTGTGATTGCGTGTGTGTGTGTGTGTGTGTGTGATTGCGTGTGTGTGTGTGTGTGTGTGATTGCGTGTGTGTGTGTTTGTGTGTGTGTGTGATTGCGTGTGTGTGTGTGTGTGTGATTGCGCATGTGTGTGTGTGTGTGTTTGTATGTGTTTGCGTGTGCGTGTGATTGCGCGCGCGCGTGTGTGTGTGTGTGTGTTTGTATGTGTTTGTGTGTGTGTGTGTTTGTATGTGTTTGTGCGCATGCTTTTGCTTTTGTGTGTCAGCACTAGTGGAGGTGTAATGTGTCGTGGCAGTTCTGTAGCGAGTGAGGCAGCCCGTTGTAAGCTGTGAACCCACAGGCTCCTCTCAGCTGAGAGGTGACTGGTTTTCTGATAGAGATAACGCTTTCTCCCCGCTGTCATTCTCACAGAAATATAAGCTGCGCGGAGATGTTTGCATAAGTAAATCTATACGTTCACTATACCATGTAGTGTGTGTGTGTGTGTGTGTGTGTTTGTGTGTGTGTGTCTGTGTGTGTGTGTGTTTGTGCGTGTGTGTGTGGCGAGGGGGGGCGGCTGGGGGGGGTTTATGCCCTTTTTAGTAAAAGGGAAGTTGGCTGCCGGGCGGAGCAGCTGTGGTCAGGGGCAGAACAGCACTGAGGGTTTCTGGGAAGTGGTCATGTGATAAGGGGTGATGTTCCGTCCCATGACCTACGCCACAGACGCACACATGCGCATGCGCATACACACGCGCACACACACACACACACACGCACATGCGCGCACATACACACACACACACACGCACGCACGCACACATGCGCATACACACGCAAGCAGGAAGTCCTCTTCCCTGCAACTGGTAGAGGATGATGCACAGTTTCACTGTGGGGGGGGGGGGGGGGGGGGGGGCAGGGGGGGTGATGGTGAGGACAGTATTACTCCACGTCAGACATGCTACTAAACATGTCTGCTAACACACCACTGAAACCCACAGCCAGCGTGAGCCCACTTCTTTTTTGGGGACCCGCCAGTAGACCGATTTCATCAGCGGTAGGCCTGTGGGAGAGGACGGGGGGGTGGAGGGGGGGTCGAGTCAGAGGGAGGGGTGGGTGTGCCTCTGGGGTGAGTGACGGGAAACTCATTGTCCCGTGGAAAGAGGGAAGGGGGAAGGGGGAAGGGGGAAGGGGGGGGGGGGCAGCAGAACTGGTTGTGTCACTTTTAGGGTTATTTCTCAGTGTCGTTTGGCTGATGCCCTCGCCCACAGCGTGCTTTATACACCTCGCTTTTTTAATTCTTTTTTTTTAATTTATTATTTCGTTCAGTCGGTTTGTGCGGGAGGATACGCGGGGAAAGTCGCGTGTTCAGCCCCGGGGCACAACCGCAGTGCCCCGCCTGAGATTAGAACCCGTAGCCTCTTCGAGTTGCAGACCCGGTTTCCTCATTGTTACAGCGCACCTCTTACCTGTTCTGCCTGTCCTGTACTGGGTTTCAGGGGTGGGAAGACCAGGGGTCAGAAAGTAAAAGTCCTGCCCTGTATTTCTTCCACCCATGAACTCGGCCAGCTGATTCTACTAACTAGTTCCACCTCTTGGCCGAGGAACTGTGCTAATTAGCCAATCCAGGTGGTTGGAACAAAATACTGGGGAGGACTTTTACTTTCTGAACTTGGATTTTCCACCTCTGCTGGGTTGTGGACAGTTGCGGGTGAATGAGTGAGGTTGGCGGGTGGAGGAGGGGGGGTTAGATGTGATGTCACATGATGCCCCCCCGACGCCTCTGTATCCACTGGGTCCTAGCGCTGTGCAGTTCACCATGGCCGTTCTCACGGTTTCTGTGCTTTTGTTTTTCGATCACATGAGGCAGTGGTTTCCACAGCTCTCTGTGGGCTGCACCCAGCCAGGTCCAGAGGTTTCATGTGTCCCAGCCCAACTAACCAGACCCTTCAGGTGGCACATATCAAACGATGGACTGTTACCATTTTTCAATGGAAAAGACATGATTCCGTCCAAGAGCGTTGTAACTATTTTGGGCATGCAGAGAGGCATTTCTGTAACTCTGCAATATCTACCAAAATTCTATGATGTAACTTTGTGTATTTTGCAGCAACAGACAATGACAGGCTTGATAAACTGGTAATTTCAGCGTGTGTGTGTGTGTGTGTGTGTGTGTGTGTGTTTGTGTATGTGTGTGAGTGTGTAGGCGGAGAGGTAGAAGCAGATGCCTTATTTGGTGGCTGTGATGTCACTGTGGACTTCTTATGGTGCCAGCTGTGATGTCACAGCGGATGTCTTATTTGGTGGCTGTGATGTCACTGTGGACTTGTTATGGGGGCAGTTGTGATGTCACAGTGTTCCTGTGTAATGCAGCCCCACATGCACCTGCCACTCACCTCCTCCATGTCCAGGGAGTGGGAGCGTAGGAGGTGTAGACATTCGGGAAAACGGGTGCATATTCGATGGCCTATGAACCGGGCAGGGCTCACACTCCCTCCTGTGAGACACGGCCGGCCGACATCAGGGGATCTGATTCGCTGGTCAACCAGTGGTCAGTTGCTACTTCTGACGAATCACAGACGTGTGTGGGAGGGGCTTCGGTTACAGCCGGAATGCAGATGTGTAGCCGGCTAGCAGCTCATGCTAAACGTTCATCTGAAATGTTTCCAGTGAAACACATTGCGTGAAATGATGAAGGGAGCAGGGAAATTAGTCGGCCAACCCACTGTTTACATTCCTGCGATGGCAAACCTGCACATTACATCGTATTTAGAGATGACATCATGTATGATGTCACATGATGTCACAAATCGTGGAGCGTGGAGTTACTTCCTTTGATTTCTTATTTTTATTTCATTATTTGCAGAAGAACGCTGCTGTGAATTAATTTGCCTGTCGAATGACTTGAGGATTTATGAAGATCTGCAGCCGTACAAATGAGTTCAAAGTGCATATAGTGGGAATGGCGCGTCCTCTGATTTAACAGGCTATGTTCAACACAGAAAAACTAGAAGGTAAAAACTGAGAAGGTATGAGGGGTCTGAGCCAGTATCTGTACGCTCCAGGGTGTTTTATCCCCATTCAGATATTCACTCATTCAGACGCTGAGGAAGAATTTACTACTGAAGGAATTTGGTGAACTTTGACCTTTGTTTTCGGATCATAAAAGTGTTGTGCATTCCCGGTGCTCGTAAAACGCTGTCTTGCAACACGCGTGGGAGAACTGCATGAGATAGACACGAGCGTTGGGTGAGCGTTGGGTGGGTGTTGGCTGAGCGTTGGGCAGGCGTTGGGTGGGTGTTGGCTGAGTGTTGGGCAGGCGTTGGGTGGGTGTTGGCTGAGCTCTCTGCTTCTCCCTCCTGCTCCCTCCTGCTCCCTCCTGCTCCCTCCTGCTCCCTCCTGCTTCCTCCTGCTCTCTCCTGCTCTCTCCTGCTCTCTCCTGCTCCCTCCTGCACACTTAGCACTGACATGGTCCGGATCAGATCCCGGACCACGTGGCCTGTCCATGCAACAGGACAGCGCCTTAATAAAGCAAGCCACTCAGCAACCCCTCTTCTCACATTCTGTTCTTTTCTCTTCTGTTCTGATCTCTTGTGTCCTTTCTCTGTTCCGCTCCATTGTTCTTTTCTGTTCTCTGGCGTTCCGTTCGGCGCGTTCTGTTCTGTTCTGCTGTGGTCTCTTCTTCGAACGTCGGTTCCGTTCTCTTGCTCCCCGGTTCTGTCCCGTCGGGTCCTCCCTGCTACCTGCGTTCTGTCAGGCCCCCCCCCGGGGCCCCCAGGCCTTCGCACTCGTTTCCTTGGAAACGTCCCACGCCCACAAGGTGAGATTTGCAGGTGTGCTCTCTGCTCTCCTCAGCTCGGTCTTTCTCAATACCCGACCCACCGGTGGCACGGCAAACAAAGCCCCTCCCTGCGGGGGCGGGTGAGGGGAGCGGGGGGGGCGGGGGGGCGGTGTGCGAGCGGCGCGCAGCTAAGGGGGAGAGGCGCTGTCGCTAATAGGCTTTTCTCCAGGTGAGGTCAGTTGAGGACGCTTCCTCCAGCTCCTGTAAATAGCTGTGAACTTGAAGCGTGTACTTTCAGCGTGAATCTCCCGCACGGAGCTCAGTCCTCACAGGTGGGGTTCTTCTGTGAGCGCTCGGTCCTCACAGGTGGGGTTCTTCTGTGAGAGCTCAGTCCTCACAGGTGGGGTTCTTCTGTGAGAGCTCGGTCCTCACAGGTGGGGTTCTTCTGTGAGCGCTCGGTCCTCACAGGTGGGGTTCTTCTGTGAGCGCTCGGTCCTCACAGGTGGGGTTCTTCTGTGAGAGCTCGGTCCTCACAGGTGGGGTTCTTCTGTGAGAGCTCGGGTCCTCACAGGTGGGGTTTTCTGTGAGAAAGTGAAACCCAAGAAAAGCAGCAGGGTGGACTTTCTTTACACAAACGTTCCCTGAAAAGGGGCTGTTGACTTTTTGGGCGTGTCCGGTGCTTACATTTCAACACTGCCCCCAGGGTTCGACGCGCTCGCAGATAATAAAAACAAACTTCGGTGTCGCTTCCTCCTCCAGGCGGACGTGTGTTTGCCAGGGCTGTGAGAAGCATCGCGAGGGGATCGACCTCACAGAACAGGTCGCGCCTTACTCGTTTGCTCTCTCTCTTCCTCCGATCCGATCCCCCGCTCCATTCTTCCTTCTGCTCGCAGTTCTTGAGTAGGGCGACTTTATTTGTAATGGAGTCTCATATCTGCAGTCTGCCTCCTTAAATTATTTAGTTATGATCATTGAGATTAATATAAGAAATATTAATCAGCTGTGCGCCACCTTATAGGGAAGGGCTGTCGGCTACAGGTTGCCACCACCACAGTCTGGATTAGATACAAATCCCCTGGGGGCTTTTGGGTGAATGGGGTGGCCACTCCCATCACACACTATCCCCAGAGATTATGATGGATTATGATGTCATAATTGCTCTGTGATGTCACGCGATAAGGCGTGGGACAGCGTTCCGGAAGCATTCTCTTGATCGGGAATGTCCCGTATCCAACACAAACAAGAAACGGTTTGGCAGTCTTCA
>NC_049206.1:3031139-3096139 GCF_013347855.1 Anguilla anguilla
GAGCCCCTCGCTCAGCAGCACTATAGCCAGCCCAACGGGACAGGCCACGCCCCCTCCCAATACCCCGCCCACCCCATTGCACAGGACCTGCGGGACCAGGAGAAGGAAGAGGAGGAGGAGGACGAGGAGGATGAGGAGGACGGGGAGGAAGAGGGCGTGCTGAGGGCAGAGGCCCTCCTGGCTTGGGCGAGGGCGAGCGGGGGCGTGGCTGCCCCGCCCTTCTTTGCCCCTCCCCAAAACGGACACTACTACCTCCAGCCGGACCCCACGCCGGGACCGGAGCAGGGGAGGGGGCGGGGTCGGGGGCGGGGCCGGGGCCGGGGGAGGGGCCGGGGGAGGGGCGGGGGGAGGGGCGGGGCGTCGGCCACCGCCCTCCTGCAGCAGATGATGGACTCCATCGAGCAGCAGAAGGAGTGGGCGGGGCCAGTCCCGGCTGCTGACCCCCCCAAGGTGAAGGAGGAGGAGGAGGAGGAGGAGGAGGAGGAGGAGGAGGAGGAAGATGGCGACGCCGACGCCGACGTGGAATTTTACTTGAAGTACTTTAACAGCGTGCAGCGGGAGGGCGGGGCTCACGCCACGCTGCCAGGCCACTCCCCGCCGGACAGCGGAAGCCCCGCCCCCAGCCCCGGCTCGGCCGGCGGGGGCGGCGGGGGCAGTGGGGGCGGGGGGGGCCGTGGCCGGGTCCTCGGGGAGAAGAAGACGCGCTCCAAAGCGTTTCAGAAGTGCCCGATCTGCGCCAAGGTGATCCAGGGGGCGGGGAAGCTGCCCCGGCACATCCGCACGCACACCGGAGAGAAGCCCTACGAGTGCGCCATCTGCAAAGTGCGCTTCACCAGGTCAGCAGCAAGGGGTGCTGGGAAATGTAGTGTATACGTATTCAGCTTGGCAGAGAGGTATTAGGGGGTAGGTCTACAGCCCTGAACGGCGTGGGCGGGGCTGCACGACAGTGTTCTGTCAAAACGCAGCCCCGTCCCGTTCAGGGCAGGGCTGTCTTGGGTTTCTGTCCCACAGTCGGGGGGGGGGGAGCACAGACGGAGGGTAATCTAGGAGCTTCTTCTGGCCCCTTCTGCTCTGGGACGGGCTGCACGCCAAAAATCTCCTAAGACCTCTCGGTATTTGTGGGGGAGCTGGGAGGCGGGAGGGTCAGTGGGAGGGGGAGGGGGAGGGGGAGGGGGGTAATCCAAGTTTTTTGGGCTGCTTAAAGCTGGCAGTGGGCACCGGTGCTGTAATCTTAATCCTGCTTGATCAGGGGTTGTGCTCAAACTGAATCACCCCTGTCCTTTAATAATTCACCCCCAGGGTCAGTGTACTGCTACTGTACTCTGAGCTGAGCTACACACACACACACACACACACATACACACATACACGCACACACACACATACACACACACACGCACACACACAGTGCACACACACACACACATACACACACACACGCACACACATACACACATACACACACACACGCACACACACACACACACACACACACACACACACATACACACACACACACACACACACACACACACACATACACACATACACACACACACACACACACACACACACACACACACACATATACACACACATATACACACAATCTGCAGGTTTATCTAAAAAAAGAAAAGCCTGTTGCTTCTTGTTTACCCCTGGTCCCCTCATGAAGACGGCTCTAAACCGTGTGCTTTCCCCCCCCCCCCCCCCCCCCCCCCAGACAGGACAAGCTGAAGGTCCACATGCGGAAGCACACGGGGGAGAAGCCCTACGTGTGCCCCGACTGCGGGGTGGCCTTCGCCCACAACTACGACCTGAAGAACCACGTGCGCGTGCACACGGGCCTGCGGCCCTACCAGTGCCCCAGCTGCCTCAAGACCTTCGTGCGCTCCGACCACCTGCACCGCCACCTGAAGAAGGACGGCTGCACCGGCATCCCGTCCCGTCGTGGCCGCAAGCCTCGCGTCCGGGGTCCGGGGCCCCTGGAGCCCGCCGCCGCCGCCGCCGCCGCCGCCGCGGGGGGGCCGCTCGGTCTGGGGCCCGGCCACCAGGGGCCCGGCGGGGGGCGGCGGCATCCGGAGGGGGCGGCGCCCGTGGGCCGAGACGCGGGGAGGAGCCCCGTCCGCTACCCCGAGCTTAGCTCCGCCCACTACCCCGCCTTCGGCCACGCCCCCAGGTCGCCGGAGCAACTGGGGGTCATGGCAAGAGTGGGGTCGTGAGAGACGGGGGGGGGGAGAGAAAAAGGGAGAAAGAGAGGTGGATTTATGGACACTAGACGCTTGTGACTTGAAATCGAAGGACGATAAACAAACAAAAAAAGTCTAAATAGTACAGGAATGAATACAAACAAAAAAACTTTTTTTTTCTATAAACCAAAATCAGGGTGTCTGTAAAAAAAAAAATTCTAGCTCTTTAAAATTGAGTTTTATTATTTTGTTTTTTCCACTAGCTTTGAAATCCAACATGGCTGCTTGAAGGGGAGGGGCCTAGGGAGCGAGGGGGTGCTGAGATCACACACAGATCAGCAGATCCCAGAGCAGCCCTGTTTGCAAAACAGAAAGAGCTCTCTGGGCTGGTTAAACTCTGTTCAAATTCGGATGCATTTGAAAATGGGCAAGTTGGGAACAAACTCCAGTCGGCAAATTCAGGCAACTGGTGTGGTATGTTTCGCATCCACCAGGGGTCAGTGCTGAGACAGAACCTTAAAATGTCCCCAAGGTAACTGCACATAATAGGGTGTGATTCCTGCGATCCCCCCCTCCCCCCTTAAAAAAAAAAAGGGAAAAAAAGTGGGTAACTGTTGAGTTGAAACTGTTCTGGCGCTCTTTCGTCCGTGGGGGCGGGGAATGAGGAGAGGGAGGTCCTTTCTTTTTAAAGCACTACCGTTGGCCCGCCACTAGTGGGCAGCAAAACCATTCCTTGAACCCTTCCTCATTTTATCCACCCCCTACTATTGTGTGGTTGTTTGGTTTATTTTATTTCATTTTTTACCCTTTCCTTATTGGTGGTTTGATAGTTGTTTTTTTTTTTTGCTTTTTTCATTAACTGCTTCAGGTACTTGACACTTTAAATATGTGTGTGTGTGCGTACATGCGTGTGTGCATACGTGTGTGCGTGTGTGTGCATATATATATATCTATCGGTTGAGATCATCTTGGACGTAACTGAGAAACATTTTGGGTTACTCTGAAGTAATATCAAAAACCACTGGGAATCGAATTATTACCTTAAGCCTTCAAACCTGTAAGGTTAAAAAAATAGTGAAGGCCAAACAATTTCTGCACAGGATTTCCAGGTGTATTAGTCTGCTTTCTCAGCCACATTGTCCAAGTTGGTTTCAAATAAGAAAGAAAAAAAAACCTTGTAATACCCGCTTGTGAAAGAGAAAAAGGCAGGGCCAAATTAATCATTAATTTTTTATTTTTTATTTTATATGATTTTTAAAGCATTAAGCACCTCTTCACCTTTAAAAAATATATTTTACTGATGACAGAGATCTTACTGAAAATATATCATATTTGGGAAAATTTATTTTTTTGAAAAATGGGTGTATTTATGAGAATATACAGACCAAAGGAGCAGGTGAAGAACGTGCTGATGCAGATCTTAGGCCTCGGGGGACCATAAAGCTCAGAGCTAACGGAATAGCAGTGAATGTATGTAACAGGAAGTCACGGAACCAGGTGCATGATGGGAAGAGGGTGGGGTCGCAGGGGAACGCCGTGCTGGCGGTTCTGCTGTCCTTACACATTCCAAAACATATTTCAGGTTTTTGGAAACTATGAGATATAGCCACGTTTCCCCCCCTCACTTTGTTAAATTTCTTCTTTTTTTAAACAGAACTCTGTCCGGTAATTCCGGGACCGAAAGGGGAGATTTAGATTTCTCCTAACTCTAGAAATGCAAATTAAAATTCACGCACAATTTTTTTTTTCGTTGGACCAGCCCTGGTTGGGGAGCGCATTATCTCGTTCTCAGAACGAGCGCTCAAATTTACGAGCGGCTGGAGAGCGCGTGGAGCGCGCTTCCTCTTTCTGCAGCGAACGCTGTTCTGGGCCGTTTTTCCCGCGCGGCACGCCCACCTTCCTGCGGGCGGGCGAGTTGGAAAAAAATGTGAAGCGCGTTAAACTCGCCCAGACACGTCGTGCATCTCATTTCGGCTCCCGATTCAGCCAAAGCTTAATAACGAACTTAATAACACGATCTCCCCGTGCTTTGAAGTAGGCCTGCCCTGAAAGGGACTAACTTGAGAGAACTAATTCCGTCACTAATTAAGTCAGGCTAGTACGATTTTATCCTGCGTATATTGATACCTTTGTGCTACAATTATATATGTAGCCTATTTATACATGCAAATGTGAGTGAAAAGGGCACTTTCTGGGGAACAAAACGGGTGTTTTCATGCAAAAGTATTGGAGGAAAATCAGGATCACCAAAAATATTTCCCTGGTTTAAAATTTATTATGCATATTTATTGTTTTTTTTTTATTTTTAACTTTACTCCCAAAATGCTGTTGGGGTTTTTGACCTCAAGAAAAAAAAAGAAAATACGCAATCGAAAAGTTAAAAAGCGAGGTTGATTTTTGTGTGTTTACCTGATTGCACTTGAAGTCGCTGTGGGCAGGGAGGAGGGGGCTGAGTGACCTCAACTGTCCTCTTAATGCGGTACAGAGAAGCTGTGGGGGGGGGCCGGGGGGCGGGCGGCTTCGAAGTGTGTGTGTGCGTGCGTGTGTGTATGCGCGTGTGTGTGCCTATGTGCGCGTGCGTGCGTGCGCGTGTGTGTGCGTGTGTGTCTGTCTGATTCTCAGGGCGTCTCTGGACAGGCCAGCTTTATCTTTGGCCATCTGGACACACCCCCCCCCCCTCCGTAGATTTGTACCCTCGTTCGCACTTCGGTGTTGGAGGTTAGCTCTCCTGTCCCCCGGCTGCACTCTAAACTCCCTCCTGCAGAGGGAGGCATAACGATAATGTAGCAGTTATGAACCTTACATGCTCTCAAACTCTGGGTAATTCTTGCAGTGATTTTTCTTTATTTGTGGTAATAACTTCACAATGCAATAATCTATTGATTTTTTATTTTTAAAGAAAGCATCTTCATTCTTTTCCCTCTGTAAATATGGGTCCATACTCAGAATTCAGGATGACGCATTCATCTTAAACCTATACTGTTCTTAAGGCATGACCGCGAAAGATATTATGAACTGTCCCATATTAGACAGCTCCCCCTGGCGGCGGTGGACTGCAATTGTAGTGTGAATGTACTCCATTGGAACGTGGCAAAGAGGGTTTCTTAGGACTCTGCTGCCAGGGGTTCCTAAGGGGACCAAGTGGGGGGTGGGGGGTGGGGGGGGGGGGGACTTATTCAAAACCTTGGATTCAAAGAAGAAAGTGCCTTAAGTGCAGAGAGGGTCAAGCCTCCCCCCCCCCCCCCAATAGCTTTTTGGTCCCACAAATATTCCCAAGAGTAACGATGGTGGAGTGAAGAGTGTGTGTGTGTGTGTGTGTGTGTGTGTGTGTGTGTGTGTGTGTGTGTGTGCGTGCGTGCGTGCGTGCGTGCGTGCGTGCGTGCGTGCGTGCGAGCGAGCGAGCGAGCGAGCGAGTGAGTACCATAGAAATTTACCCCGTGGAATTAAATGTACCATAGATAAATAAATTGTTTGGAATATATTCATGGGGCCAAAAATGAGAATGACTTGGCAGACTGGACCATCACCCTTGTTTGAAGTGGTTCACTCTACCCCCCCACCCCCCACCCCCCCCACCATTTTTCTAGTGGTTCAGTCGTAGTGAACCCAAACAGACCTGTCACGTGCATGCTTTAAAAATGTTTAAGAAAATAATTATTTTTGTTCATTTTTGAGAATGGTGTGTGTGTGTGTGTGCAAACGGAGTTGTATTTATTTACAGAGCACAATCAGTTGTTGGTGTTAGTGAAACACACTTGCTTAAATGATAATAATTTTGGAGGTCCAAAATTCCCACGGTAACACTCCCGCCCTCCCCCGCCCCCCCCATCCCCCTCCTCCCTTCACCACCCGCCCTCCTTTTCTCTGTTTGCACTAAGAGTCCCTCTCGTTTGCATTGGGGTCAGATGATTTGCACTAATCCGGGAGGGGTGGGGGTGGGGGGGGGACAGCAGGTGGGTGGATGTGAGGGGTGGGTGTGGTCTTCTGGGACTGAATGGTTGTGGTGGCTGAATCTTGCTGATGTCGGGGGGGAGGGGGGGAGGGGGGGGGGGGTGGTCTCACCGGGGGCGTTGGAATTGTTGGAAAGGTCGCTGAAGGTCGCTGACTAACCCTGCCCTGTCAACTCTCAGACCTTCAGAAATTTTGATCCAGGATCCCCACCCAAGCATCCCACCCTTCTCTTAACTCTTTAGAGGTGTTTTATTTTCGCTCGCTTTTCAGAGGTACAGGAACTTCTTTTTGCTCACTTTTCAAAAGTACAGGAACTTCTTTTCTCTCTCTCTCTCTCTCTCTCTCTCTCTCTCTCTGCCCGGTCGTTTATTGTTTGCCCATTCCCGTGCCCGGCCTAATTCCGCTTCCTGCCGGAGCTGCCAATCACAGCTGACACATTCCTAAAATTCTTAATTCCTCATTGGAGCCGGTGTTGGGAAAAGGAAAACTGTCTTGACAGGAGGGTAGTGGGCGGGGCCTGTGCCGTATGATGTCACCCTGCGACGATTGTAAAGATGCACTTTGTGGCGGGCGGGGGGAGGGTGTAGGGGGAGAGGCCTTTCATAATTTTATTTTTCTGTGTGTGTCTCCTGTTATTTTTTTGGGGTTGTTAATACTGCTGTTAATTTTGTTGTTATTCTTATTTTGATAGATCCGTTGTGGATAATGTCATCATTGTTGTGATTTAAAGGCAAAGAAACTACATGAAAATGTAAAAACTTGAATATTTTGTATGTTTTATTTTGGGGATGTTTATATGTCAGTCTGAGCTTGATTGCAAGAGTTTGATGGATCATTAATAGCCTGAGTCTGAATATTTGATGTTAAGCCGAAAAAAAAATTAATATATACAATTATTATGCAGTTACAGGTTTTGATGGAGAAAAGAACGAGGGATGTGTCTGCCCCTCCAGGCGCAGGGCTTGCCTACCCCTGCCTCTCGGGCTGGACTCTGGGTAACACAACCCAAGCGCCGATCCCGGTACACTGGGGCGGTGGGACTCAACGGCCCATTCATGTTTCCAACAGCGGCCCCTAGTGGCCGTGAGATCACGCTGCAGAATTCGGCTTCCGTCCGTGTCGCCGCACCGCGGAATGACGGCAGAGTTGCACGCAAGCAGACTTCTAATGTTACCGCCCCGCGCCTTAAATGCGTGGAGTAAGAACACAGAATCATAGCCGTTGTAAAGCACAAAGGAAATCGACGAGGGTGTGGCGGGGGGGGGGGGGGGGGGGGTCTGCTCTTGGTGGAGATTCGGGGAAAGGTTCCGGCACTTTCCGAAGCACTTGGTACATAAGCACTGGGGTGTAGGGGCAGCAAAGAAACACTCCTTGTCTCTCAGGATGGGACAGTAAAATAATGTTCTTTTCCCAAAAGTCCTGTCCCACATGTTTAATCTCTGACTGTTCGAAATGAGGAGCAGGGCTAGAAGGGACACTGTATGAGACCACAAAATCAATACTGCCCACGTTAGGCAGTTACATTTTCCCCACATTTTCTTTTACATTGTTTGTGTTTTTTGTTTTTTGTTTTTAAACATTTTTTTGTTGAAATGGATTTACAAATCTCTCTGGCATCCTGGTTTAAAGATGGAAAAAAAATCTTTTTATAAAAAGGAACTAATTGTGCCTTTGTGTGTTTTTTTTTATTGAGTCTGTTGGTTTGTGTGTGTGTGTGTGCGTGTGTGCCTTTATGAGTTTGTGTGTGTGTGCACATGTTTTTATGAGTTTGTGTGTGTGTTTTTATGAGTTTCTGTGTGTGTATGTGTGTAAGTTTGTGTGTGTGTGTGTGTGCATGTTTTTATGAGTTTGTGTGTGTGTGTGTGTGTGTCTTTTTCAGTTTGTGTGTGAGCGTGTGTATTTATGATCTCCCAAGTTCCTTTCTACTTAGACTTGATCCTCTGCTTGGTGCTTCCACTGGGCGTAGCTTTGAATTCATTGAGAGAAGTTATAATACAGCAGAGATTTTGAACTTGTCTGTAAAGTCTTAATTTTCTTGTGTAGCCTCATACATGCACGTGCGCTGATTCTGGCAGTGACAGCCCTCCATTTTGAATTTGTTCAAATCAGTCCTGGGCTCTGCTGAGGTCATGGCACTATTAAGGTTGATTTAAAGCTGTAGCTATCTCCATGCTAACGGGTTTTCCCTTTCCCACAACTCAGTGTAACTGCAGTGGGGGTGGGAGATTCAACATGTCTGCCTTACCCCCACTTCTCCACAAGGGGGCAGCATACCTCACGGATTGCTCTCGGTAAACCAGTACTTGGGATTTGCTGTCGCTGTGTCGTGCAGTTCGGCCAGTGAAGTGGGGGGGTTTGGGGGGGAGTTCATGGGAGGGTTGGGGGGGGGGGGTCGGTGGGGGGGATTGGGGGATGGGGGGTCCAAAGGCACGGAGGAACGGGAGCTTTCAGCCAAAGCCAGAGGCCCATGGATCTCCTTTGCTCACACCTCACTGGAGCACGCTGCAGAATCACAGCAAGTCCTGTTTCCATGGAGATGGCTCTGTTGCCGTGGTCTTCCAGTAAGTCCTCCAGACTGGTTCCCATCCAGCGGAACAGGCTGCAGGTAAACTGCCCCCCCCCCCCCCCCCCCCCACACACACACACACACACACAACACCCCTTCTTGTTGTTTAGTTACTGTGGTTCTTAACATCCAACTGCAGCCCAAGACACCACAAAATACCCAAAATTGGGGTACACCTCTCTATAGGTAGTGACAGGGGGATTTTGGGGTGGTGGGGTGCGGGGCGGCGGCGGGGGGGTGGGGGGGGGGGTGCTAAACAGCCTGTTGTTCTGATTTC
Source organism: Anguilla anguilla (assembly GCF_013347855.1). Taxonomy (NCBI): domain Eukaryota; kingdom Metazoa; phylum Chordata; class Actinopteri; order Anguilliformes; family Anguillidae; genus Anguilla; species Anguilla anguilla. The sequence continues at coordinate 3,040,123 of NC_049206.1, forward strand.
CAGGGTGTTCGAGCAGAGCGTCGCCCCAGGACCAAACACAGGATGGAGTGACTCTCACCATCTCTGAAGACCCCACAGGTGAGACCCCCCCCCCCCCCGTCTCTCCAGTCGTTCAGCTTTTCAAACCCTCAGCCTTCTGCTCCTGCTACAGGTGCCCCGCCCCAAACCTCCCCCCTCTACCAAATACCAGCAACCCAGTAAAGTTACTGTTGGCCATGTGATGGAAAATCAAAAATCATAATCATAACATATCATCCATATTACTTTTTTAAACAGTGGGAATGTCCAAGTCTATAAAGGTCTGAAAGAAATTCCTCTGTTTACCTCTCAGGTTCTGAGTGCAGTTTTTGCTGGAGAAACGGCAGTCCTACGTCGTACAGGTGAGTGCTGCACATTGGGGGGGGGGGGGGGGTCACCTGCACACCACCCCTCCTCCACCTGCAAGGTGTCCCATGAGTTTGAAGTCAGTAGCTTCTTCCAGCCTCAGCTTACCCTGCATTATGCTCTTATGCGTCAGGTCTTTAAGTTCAGGGCTGACATTAGACCCTCTCCCTCTGCTTAATGACCTCCTCCCCCATCCACCCATCCTGCCCCCCCCCCCCCCCCAACCCCCCTGGGGTGGTGGGCCGGGGGGAGTGGGGTCAGATTAGGGTCCTGCTCCACCCCGCCCCCCCGTCTTTCATCCTGGGAAAATAAGGGGCCAGGCCCCTTTAAGCCACTGCGGCATTATGAACACAAAAAAACAAAAACAACAACAACAAAAAAAAAACTCTGCAGTCATTAATATGCAAGAATGCAAATGAGTAGGTAATTAAAAGCCCCAGTTCTCCAGAGACGCTTTGATTGCTAATGAATTCTAATCTGTGAGGAAGGGTTGGGGATGGTGGGGGAGGGGCTGAGGTGGGACGGTGAAGAAAGACAGAAAGAAAGAAAGAAAGAAAGAATAGATGGATGAAAGAATGTGAAAAAGAATGGCCGATTCCTCAGCACACACCTTGCTCTGAAAGCGCAGACAGAGATGGACGGAGAGAGAGAGAGAGAGAGAGAGGGACAGAGAGAGGGAGAGGGAGAGGGAGAGATAGAGAGGGAGAGAGAGGGACAGAGAGAGGGAGAGGGAGAGAGAGAGAGAGAGAGGGACAGAGAGAGGGAGAGAGAGAGAGAGGGACAGAGAGAGGGAGAGGGAGAGGGAGAGATAGAGAGGGAGAGAGAGGGACAGAGAGAGAGAGAGGGAGAGGGAGAGAGGGAGAGAGAGAGGGAGAGAGAGAGAGAGGAACAGAGAGGGAGAGGGATAGCGAGCGAGCGGCTCCACGCGAGGGCGTTGCATCACACGGCCGTGTCCGAGTGGGGGGGGCGATGATAGAATGTTGGGAGCCTGTAGTGTTCCGGAATCTGCTGGGTTACAGCCTGTTCCACTCCAGCCTCCCTCTGATTGGCTGACAAGCTCACCACATTTACAGCTGTTTTTTTTTGTTTTGTTTTTTTTTTGTTTTTTTTTTAAAGAGAACTATAAAATAAAAAGGCCAAGAAGCCGCCAAAGCCAAAGGCCAGACAGAGTGTAATCCCCATAAAGAGGGAGGAATTTAGTTTTTTTTTTTTTTTTTTTTTTTTTTGTTCTTGTGGAAAATTTTGTGGATGAATCGAAGCCCTCCGGACAGGACTGGAAACATCATCAGCTGTGGCGGGCGGGTAAAAAAGGGCGTGGCTGGCCCACAGTCATCAATGCACAGCAGTGCAGACGAGGCGTATGGTACACAAGGCAGAGGCAGGGGGGGGGGGGTGGGTGAGGGGGCAGGGGCATGCTGGTGCACGCAGCGACCCACGACCCCTGTTAAAAAAAAAATAATAATAAAGCGAACGAACGAGAGGAAAGAAAAGCAGAAAATGAAAAGTGTGTGAGAGAGAGAAAGAGTAAGAGAGAGCGGGGGGGAGAGAGAGAGAGAGAGTGAGTGTGTGTGAGAGAGGGTGAGTGAGCGAGAGAGAAAGAGAGAGAGAGTGAGTGAGAGAAAGAGAGAGAGAGTGTGTGAGAGAAAGAGAGAGAGTGTGTGTGTGTGTGAGAGAGTGTGTGTGTGTGAGAGAGAGTGTGTGTGAGAGAGAGAGACATAGAGTGTGTGTGTGTGTGAGAGAGTGTGTGAGAGAGGGAGGGAGAGACAGAGTGTGTGTGAGAGAGAGAGAGAGAGAGAGAGAGAGAGAGAGAGAAATGGGGTCAGGTATCTCGGCAGGAAGCGGGCCAGGCCATAGCAGCAGCTGTGGAGCAGGAGTGATGTCATGTCGTCGCCTCGGCAATGGGGCGAGGGGGGGGAGGGGTGTGTGGGGCGGGGGGGGGGGGGGGGGGGCTCTCACACTGCTCTTATTGTTGTTCTAGTGCTCCCTTGACACCTCACCCCCCACCCCTAATCTCCCTCTCACTGCTTTCCCATTTCCTCCTCTTCCTCCTCCTCCTGCTCCTCCTCCTCCTCCTCCACTTGTTCCTTCTACTATCTCTCTCTCCCTCTCTCTCCCTCTCTCTCTCTCTCCCTTTCTCCCTCTCTTTCTCTCGATCCCCCTGATTGATGTGTAGGCATGCTCAGTGCTTCATTAAAGACACACTGGTTTTTAAAAACTTTTACTGTTGTAAATATCTCTACTCCCTCTCCTCTTGCAGTGCCCCCCCCAAGACCTTCAGTGCTTCAGCTGAGAGAAAGAGAGAGAGAGAGGCAGAGAGAGAGAGAGAGAGAGGCAGAGAGAGAATTCTGCGTGAGTGATACCCACCGAGAGAGTTTGAAAGCTAAGTCACAGCTGTGGGCTAACTCCACCCAGAGAGCCAAGCGGCCATGTCAGTTGCCGCAGTTCCAATGCAGAATCCTTGCAGGTTGACGCAGCGGCAGAGGTTGTGGAGAGCTAAAATGGCTACCGCTAATTAGCACCAGAGGGTCAGGCCAATGCTTCATGCGTGTATTTTGTACTCTTGAGTCGCCAACTCGTCAGTAGAGCCATTCGCTTTCGCTATACGTCGGTGCAGGTGGCGCTACCTGAGAGTAGCTTAAAAACTGTGACATCATCGTACCGCACAATCACACGCCAAACAGCGGGTCTCTGGGCAGCTTTACTGGCGCGGCGTGGGCCCAGGTGCAGGTCTACGGCAGAAGATCATTCCGGAAAGAATGAAGCCACGCAGAGCCTGTGAGCGCGCTTCTGTCACGCAGAGCACGGAGCCTGAGCGTGTCGTACGAACGCAGCGCTGCCACATCCTGCGCTCCAGCGCGCTTTCTTACTCTGTGATTTCTCCTGCCCTCATCTCACAAGTCGCCTCGAGTTCTCGGCTGTTTCTCGCCTTCTTTTTAATCCAGTCCACCCACCCACCCACCCCCCCTACAAAAAATAAATAAATAAATATTCCAACACATCCCATTCAAGCCTTCTCGCCATCCATCGCCCCCCCCCCCCCCCCCCCCCCACGCCCGCACCGACCCCAGCCCACGGTTACGCGGTTGCTAAGGGGAGGAGGGCTGAGGGTTTCCGGGGGAACAGGAAGTCGAAGTCGTGGCGGTGTGAGCCTGGAGCGTGGGCGGAGGGGGCGGGGGGGGTAGCCCGGAAGAGAGCGAGGAGCAGAGGTGTCCCAGGACGGTGGAGCGTGGGCGGCGGGGGCGGGGGGGGTAGCCCGGAAGAGAGCGAGGAGCAGAGGTGTCCCGGGACGGTGGAGCGTGGGCGTAGGGAACGCCTCTGTGGGGAGCTGATGAGGCTCACCCACAGAAACCCCTTCTTTAAAAAAACACCAGCAACACCCCGCCCTGCACACTCACATCCAAATATAAATCTAAATATAAAAATATAAATTAGAATTAGATTTAGAACTATGAATTAGAACTATATTTCCTAATAGTTATAGTTCTAATATTTTTGAGGGCCCCTGTCAGTCGAGGGCCCTTGGAATTGGACACACACACACACACACACAGACACACACACACACACACAGACGCACACACCCACACACGCACACACACACCACACACAGCACACACACGCACACACAGACACACACACCACACACACACACACACACACACACAAAGAAGCAATCAATGTCAATCAACTCTCTGTTTATTTACTTATTAATTTGTTTATTTTTTCGGTCAGGCATTGTTCTGTTTACGAGAGTCGAATGTGCGCAGCAGCGATTGGCTGCTGTCACACTGCGGCCCGTCTCAGGACTTCAAAACAGTTTCCAGTAAAGGGGAGGAGGGGAGGAGAGTTTAAGACCTCATTAAGCAGACAAACTCATTTTCACAGGGGTTTTTTCAGCCTTTTTTTATTGGTTCAGTTCCATTTGACTGGGGGGGGGGGGTGGGGGGGGTTGGGGAAGGGGGAAGGGGGGAGGGGGGGTTGAGTTCTGGCGAAGCGAGATTAGCATCTCTCACAGCTGGTAAAAGCCACACGCGCGGTGTGTGCTCGAGCGCTCACGCTAGCAAGACGTGCTAGCACTCTGTGCGGGTGGTCTCTCTCTCTCTCTCTCTCTCTCTCTCTCTCTCGTTCTCACCATTTCAGTTTTCGCTTCATGTCAGTCGAGATCAGCTGCAATGTTACCAGGTAAAAAAAAAAAAAATAAAAATCTGTTTTCATACATCAGCTTCAAGTTGTCATAGCAAAAAAAAATTTGCTTTTGTTTTTTTGGGCAGGGGGCAACCACCTTCTACTTCTCCTCATCCCACCTGCAGTGCACCCACAAAAACAACAACCCCCCCCCCCCCCAAAAAACCCCGAACCCAACCCCCTCTTCAACAGCTAGAGATCTCGTTGAACTGCTAAGTAGCACAATCATACAATCGGGTGTTGCATATTAGGGTTGAAATGAAAACCTACTGGATGGTAGATCTCCAGGAACAGGGCTGGGCAGCCCTGCTCTAGCCGTTGAATGAGGTGTGCTTTGTTGGCGTTGGAGTGAAAACCTACAGGATGGTAGATCTCCAGGAACAGGGTTGGGTAGCCCTGCTCTAGCTGTTGAATGAGGTGTGCTTTGTTAGGGTTGGACTGAAAACCTACAGGATGGTAGATCTCCAGGAACAGGGTTGGGTAGCCCTGCTCTAGCTGTTGAATGAGGTGTGCTTTGTTAGGGTTGGAGTGAAAACCTACAGGAGAGCATATCTCCAGGAACGGGGTTGACTTGACTTGGGCAGCCCTTCTTCTTCTTCTTCTTCTTCAAATCTGCACCCAGTTCAGACACAAGGTAACCAGGTGAAGTGAGTTATCTGTGTAATCGACTGCTCTAATTGGTTGATTCCACGCAGAATAACAACGAAAACCAGCAGAATCTGTGACTGTCCGGGACCAGGGTTGCAGACCCTTGTTCTACGGACTGAAAACCCTCCCTCCCTCTCTCTCCCTCCCTATCTCCCTCCATCCCTCCCTCTCTCTCTCCCTCTCTCTCTTATTAGGCAGATTTTTAATTGCGTGGTCGGCTATGGCATCACCCCGATTGTACGGCTGTTATGATGTCACTGTGACATCACCATCCTCCTCCGAACACTCAGTAGAAGCACCAACACTCCTCATAGTTGGGGAATTTCATAGGCCTACGTTCAATAATGGTTTCCTTCTAGACAGGCCTTATAGCTGTTGGTGGACACCACGCATATGTAGGCTACCCCGTGACTGACATACCGCATGAAAAAAAAAGAAAAGAAAAAAAAACGTACAGGAATGCTAACATTGTTATATTGTGGTAGTACAGAGTTTAGATAAAAGCTAGTGAAAAATAAGATAGCCTTCGGTTTGCCCATGATTTTGCAACAAAAATTTGAAGTTTCTCCCCCCAATAATAATCGTTTGCATCTCTGCATAAAATGTATTCACCTGCGTGAAAAGAAAGATAAACGCAACGTGCATTTGTATTGTAATTGTTTTTGAATAGACATGTTAATCGCGTAAATACGCAGGTTTATTGGCATTGTTTTTTTAATAGTAACGTCATATTTAATTGCCATTTTACGCTCTGACACACACAGGCACATGTTCAGTTTGGCAGTATGTTTTTTTTTTTTTTTTGTCGAAAATGGTTCTGTTCATTTGCTGGGGACCCGTTCGCGTTGCTATGGGAGCCTCGGTCTTTGGTAGTTTTCCGTTTATTAATCCCCCTCGCGCCGATTCAGAACCTCCCCCCTCCCCCCTCCCCCCTCCCCTTCTCGCTTCGACCGCCCTCCACGCGCTCTCCATGTCAGTCCCAGCTGTTACTGCAAACCGCCCGCCTACCCCGACCGGGGAGCCCCCGCCGCTGACATTGACAACCGCCGCCATTCTCTCAAAAAATTCACTGAAGCGTGCGGGAAAGTTGCATTGTGATAGGAAGAGGCAGTTTTTTTTATGATCTCCACTTTGCTGGCGCTACCACCGCGGGAGCCTCGCTGTTTGTTCTCCACATTACAAAGGCAACTGTCATTAAACGGAAGAAATTGGACGTTTTTTAAAAAAAAAAAAAAAAAAAACGTCCAATATTTTCAGTTTAATAATGTTACGATACAGCAATATCAGCTCAAGACGCACGAATAACTGTTTTTGTTTGTTTTCAGTCGACTTGAGGCCTTCAGTGGATATCCTCACTTAAACGTAACTTGATTTTTAAAATTTTGTTTGTAAGTCATAAAGCGTTAATGTTCACAGTTATGCTGTTATCGTGTTATTGTGATTTTAAACCAGACAAAACACGTTATACTCAGTTAAGAGCTACTTTTCACAACTCCTCCCTTCTGCTTTGTTGGGAAGTTGGGGGAGCTGGTGTGAGTGTGGTGGGGGTGTGGGTGTAGTGGGCTTGGGGTGGGGGAGGGGGGGGGGGTTCAGGGCCACTGAATGAATGGAGGGTCAGTTGGCATATTAATTTCGGCACATTTTTGCCGCAACTTTATCCACTGAGGTAATTTATAGAACAGGCTTTACTTTTGATAAGGCACAAGAAGAAGTGCTGAACAGTTGTTAAACTCAGCAGGTGTGTTTGTTCCTGTTCCATTGCTGCTTGCCGTTCATCTGTCTAGCGACAGGCACCAATTTTAACACACAACTGCATTTTCCATTAATTGCATTGAAACCGAGGAGCTGTAAATCATTGTGAAAGTCTGTCACTCTCTCTTTAACCCTTTGAAGATTAGGTCTGTTTATTTTTTTAAAGTTTTTTTTTCTTCAGAATTCAGAAGTCAGTGTTCTAGAACTGCATTGATTTCAGTCACCAGCCGGTGACTGTTACATCAGCATCGGAATGTTCAGCTAAGAACATTCTAATCACATGTTTGTGAACTTACACCTTAAAAGGTTAAGCACAGAAGGATAAATGGTAAACATACAATATTGAGCAGCAGGGCCAGTCAAGTCGAAACAACGTATTGATGGGTCAGGGGGTTACTCCCTCCCACTCGCCCACACACGCACGCAACTGAAACTTGTAAATTTAAATATTTCTAGATGAATCCGCCGGTGTGCCACATCTGTGGTTTCAGGGTGCATGAGAAATGTAAAGTGGGGTTCCCAGCTGGCGCTATGGAAGTCCTCTTCAGATAGCGTACGGAGAGAAAGCTCGCGCGCTGTGCGGAAGCGGCGTCCTCCGAGCCGGTGATCAACGTGAGTCAGGGCCGAATCCCACACCGTCCGCACAGCGCGTCTTCATCACGGCTGGCCGAGGGGGGGGGGGTGTGGGAGAGGGCCGAGGTGCAGCTTTTTAAACGCGTCCTCTTCGTTGCCATGGCAGCGAAACCGCCATGCCTCAGTGTCGCGAGCGTCAAGCGCGAAAAAAGCCGGACTGACGCTCGGCCCCAGTCGGTCGCTGATGTCACCGCAGCCTTTTCCCAACTCGTTGGTGATTGGACGGCGCGCTCGGGGAACGGGAAGATCGCCGGTTGCGCCACGCCAGGTCGGCCTGGGCCGCCGTCCTCCGTCTCTCCGTTGAGAGAATTGCGGTTGGCCGCAGGCAACCATTTAGTGGAGCCAATCACAGAGCGGGAGGGCGGGGCTTGAGAATCGAGTGAGGCTTCAACCGAGGCCTCAGGCGATAGCAGGTGCCCCAGACGGAGGTGAAGTTCTCATCTTATCCTTCACTCTCATCCTCCCTTTATCCTTCACTCTCATCCTCCCTTTATCCTTCACTCTCATTCTCCCCTTATCCTTCACTCTCATTCTCGCCGGTTCCTCTTGTTTGGAATCCTGTGAAAAGTGCCTCTACAACTAAATCACACCCCCCCCCACCCGACCCAACAAGGAAAGGTCAGGGGGCAGGGGGATGGAACATTGGATAGCCCATACAGTAGGGCTGTGTGTGTGTGTGTGTGTATGTGTGTATGTGTGTGTATACGTGTGGTGTGTGTGTGTGCGTGCAAGCATGTGTGCGTGCCTGTGTGTGTGTGTGTGTGGTGTATGTGTATGTGTATTTGTCTCTGTGTGTGTGGGGTGCGCATGTGTGTGTGTGCACGTGCGTGTGTGTGTGTGGTGTGTGTGTATGTGTGTATGTGTGTGTGTGTGTACGCGTGTGGTGCGTGTGTGTGCGTGCAAGCATGTGTGCGTGCCTGTGTGTGTGGTGTGTGTGTATGTGCATTTGTGTCTGTGTGTGTGTGTGGTGCGCATGCGTGTGTGTGCACGTGCGTGTGTGTGTGTGCGTGTGTGTGTTTTCGCACCTCAGCATGGGTATGTGTGTCCCAGGCATTCCTGCCCCCCCCCCCCGGCAGGACCCAGCTTGCTCACAGCAGTAATTACCACAGGTCTCCCCGCCTCTAACCCCTCCCCTGGGAAAGCTATTTGACGGTTTCCCTCCGTGGTCTACTGGGTATTTTTTTTTAGTTACCCATAGTCCCTTGCTCCCTGTGAGCTCCCACAACCAGAGTAATTAGACCTGGGGCCTGGGCTCTTGGGAAAGCTTGAAGCAATGCCCCCACCCCACCCCTCTGCCCCCCCCCCTCCCCGCCCCCCCCATCCTCTCTATTGCCTCTTTCCTGCTCAGGTTCTGCTGGTGTGTTGGCATCGGCCACAGCCGATTGGTCAAAAAAGAAGGCGATCTACAACCGCATTTCTCATTGGCTGTGCCGGACGTTCCCTGCAGCTCATTGGTTAAGGGTCATACCGTGTCATAGCACACCTGAGAGACAAGGGGGCCAGAAAGGTAATCTGCACATTAAAGGGAAATCAATTGATTCACAGGTAGAATTGAAACTTAATTCATCCGGGAGGCGCTTTCGTCTGAAGCGACTTTTGTAAGTGCAGCGGTGGAAAAGGGGTCAGGGGTCAGACATGGAGAGTAACCGCCGTGTGTCTCTCCCGCCCGCGAGCTCGGGCGCCCGATCTCACTCGCTCGTCCCGCTTCCTGGCCGAGGAACTGTGGGAATGAGCAAACCCAGGTACCAGACTAAATACTTGGGAGGAATTTTACTTTCTGATCCTGGATTTTACACCACTGATTTAAACAGAGTGGACAAACATCGCAACATTTGCAATTAAATTAACCCCCAAACACCTGCAAATTAAAGAGCAAGAAAGGTTAGGAGTCCCAATCTATTTGCTATTCATTTTTGTCCCCTGCAGGGGACATGAGTCTAAGGTCTTAATTTCAAAATCCATAGAATGACCATATGATAAAAATAAAATATGTATTACCAAAAAAATATTTTCACTGCATTATGTCTTTGTCATTGAGCACACTTTTATTATGTCAAAAAAATTAAAATATGTAAACTTGTTTTTCTGCTAGGTCTCTGGGCCCAGAAGGGCACACAGGTACAAATACTGTAAACAACCGTGCGATCACACACAGACATGCACACAGATGCCAGTTCGATATTTTGCTGCGTGTTGTTCTTCTCTGTTGCAGTTCAAGCATATGGTTTTCCCCTCAAAGTCATATCACACATTTAACCACACTATAGCCAACCACACCGGGTGGAATTTACCTTCTGAAAAAAAAAAAACCTTCTCATAACTTGACCTCAGTGAACGAAAAAGAAAAAATGATGATTAACCACAACGTGAGTCAGCGATGTATATCAGCCACACACTGGCCTGCGTGCGTGTGTGCATGTGTGTGTGTGTGTGTGTGTGCGTGTGTGTGTGTGCGTGTGCGTGCGTGTGTGTGTGAGTGTGTGTGTGAGTGTGTGCATGTGTGTGTGTGTGCATGTGCGTGTGTGTCTGTGTCCATGTGCGTGTGCGTGTGCGTGTGTGCGTGTGCGTGTGTGTGTGAGTGTGTGCGTGTGTGGGTATGTGCGTGTGCGTGTGCGTGTGTGTGTGTGTGTGTGCGTGTGTGTCTGTGTGCGTGTGTGAGTGTGTGCATGTGTGGGTATGTGCGTGTGCGTGTGCGTGTGCATGTGCGTGTGTGTGTGCATGTGCGTGTGTGTCTGTGTGTGAGTGTGTGCATGTGTGTGTGCATGTGCGTGCGTGCATGTGCGCGTGTGTGCGTGTGCGTGTGCGTGTGCGTGTGCATGTGCGTGTGTGTGTGTGTGTGTGTGTGAGAGAGTGTGTCTGCGTGTGTGCGTGCGTGTGTGTGTGTGTGTGCGTGTGTGAGAGAGTGTGTGTGTCTGTGTGTGTGTGTGCGTGCGTGTGTGTGTGCGTGTGCGTGTGTGTGAGAGAGTGTGTGTGTGTGTGAGAGAGTGTGTCTGTGTGTGTGTGCGTGCGTGCGTGCGTGCGTGCGTGCGTGCGTGCGTGCGTGTGTGTGTGTGTGTGAGAGAGAGAAAGACAGCAAGACGAGACGCTTTTGTCAGGCAGAATGAGTGTTTTGTAAGTTGGCATACAGGCCAATGAGAATGAGAGAAATAAAATGGATGAGATTCCACTGATGATGTATCATGTGAATTTTACATATTTCTATAAAATGTATTTATTACACATTATCATTACATATTAAAGTAAACAGAATATGCCTCTGAATTCAAACAAATATTTCCAGAGGGTTTTAATAGAATTATAGATATGGTCAGTGGCATTACCAGTGATAAATACTAATAGTCCACACGGCCATTTTTTTCAGTGACCACACAGTGAGAGATCTTCTGCAGTGTGTTGCCCGTGCCATGTCTCCCCTCCCCCCTTCATTGCTCTCTCTCTCTCTCTCTCTCTCTCTCTCTCTCTCTCTCTCTCTCTCTCTCTCTCTCTCTCTCACTCTCTCTCTCTCTCCCTCCCTCTCTCTCTCTCTCTCTCTCTCTCTCTCTCTCTCTCTCTCTCTCTCACTCTCTCTCTCTCTCTCTCTCTCTCTCCCTCTCTCACTCTCTCTCTCTCTCTCTCTCTCTCTCACTCTCTCTCTCTCTCCCTCCCTCTCTCTCTCTCTCTCTCTCTCTCTCTCTCCCTCCCTCACTCTCTCTCTCTCTCTCTCTCTCTCTCACTCTCTCTCTTTCTCTCTCTCTCTCTCTCTCTCGCTCACGGCAGGTTTTTAGAGGGAGAGAAAACGGACAAAAAAAAAGCAAAGAAACAGAAACATTTAAACCCCAACTGGGGGGGGGGGGGTTGTGTACTATGAAGGAAGCTTAGCATAACCAGCTTGGCAAAAAGCAAAAATCCCCAACGATGAGAACTGGGCTCATGAAGGTTGTTATCAACTTGCTAAGCACACAGGCTTTGTAAAGCACCTTTGCCATTTATTTCTAATGTGACAACTGTACATCACAACTATACATAGACCTCCTAAACTTTAAATTTGATACAGGATATTTCAAATCTTGTTAAAAGTGTTTATAGGATTCTTCTTCTTCTTCTTCTTCTTCTTCTTCTTCCACCCCTTTCCCATGCTCAAATTAAATTTGGCAGGCATGTCCAGTATGGCTGCCAATTTATTATGCATGACATCCACACAACTGAGACTGTTGTGCCACCTGCAATATTGCATCATGGAAAAAATTAGTACGGCCATCACCATTCCAAGTACATGCACCAAATTTCTTCCACATGTGTACCTCCTCATCCTGTGCAAATTTGCTCATGGATGTCATGCAGTCCGCCATGTTGGAGTGTCCGCCATTTTGAATTTTTTGAAAAACAAACTGTTTTCGTCTTTCTCGTACGATTTGTTTGATTCTCACCAAACTTGGCATGCATGATCTGCAGCACGTTTTGATATTTCTAAAGTTGACCATGGGACAACAATTTAAACTGAATCAAAATGGCTGACCACGCCCAAATTATGGATATGGCCCCAAATTTAGGTTGATTGCGATGATACTTCAGGGGATTATGGAAACCAGTATAGTGGAGGAGCAAGCACAAGCACACAGTGTTTTAGTGCAATATGGCCAAAATTCGAATCTGCATGGGCTCCATAAGCCCAAATTGTATGAAATTTGACAGGAACCCTCAGACAGCTTCCCTGAAACAGTCCAGAGATGCCCCACCTCTGCCCAAAACGATTAAAAAACATTACATATGAATATGCACAAATTGTGCAAAAGTGGGAAAAAAAACTGGAATTTCCAAAAAACTGGAGTTCAAAAGATTAGTGCAAGTTACAGAGAAAATGGGACTCCCAACAACCATGTTAGAACTGGTAGACCACTGAAACTATCACTATTACCAACACAGTACTTGAAAGTACTTGAGAGGTGGTTAAAAAAAAGCAAGCTCCACTCTCGCTTCAGATCTGATGAAATCCACAGGTGTTTCTGTCAATCCTTCCACTGTGAGAAGACAACTCGATTCTATCGGTCTGAAAGGACGCATAGCTGTCAAAACGCCACTACTGAGGAAAAAGGAAATAAACAAAAGAGAAGAAAACTTGCACTGGACCGTTGGGTAGTAAGGTTTTATGGACCGATGAGCCTAAATTTGAGATTGTTGGAAGTAAGAGAAGGCAGTATGTACGCTGCTGAAGCAATGAAAGACTCTCGGAATCACATCTACAACCATCAGCCAAGCATGGTGGAGGATCAGTGCAAGTTTTGGGTTGTGTAACAACATCTGGAGGTGATTTGGTTTTGATTGAAGGCACCACGAATGCTGATAAATACAAGCAAATTGTAACATATCGTGCAATACCCTCTGGACAACGTCTGATTGAGAGCAAATACATTCTACAGCAAGATGATGACCCCCAAGCACAGCTGCCAAGAAGACCAAGCGGCATGTGTTCTCAGAACAATGGACTGGCCACCCCAAAGTCTAGACTTCACCATCACTGAATGTGTTTGGAATTGAGAGAAGCAGAAAATACAACCAGCTTGTCAGACTGAACTTTGGAGGTGTTTACAAGAAGCATGGAAAAATATCCCTGCAGGTTTCTTAGAAAAACTAAAAACAAAGTCTCCTGAAAATAATGGAAGCTGTAATAAAGGCAAAGAGTGGATACACTAAATACTGAAATATTTGATATTGTACATAGTTGTGGAGGTTTTGTGTTAAATATGTGTTTGCTGCTTCATTTTCTGACACTGAAAATGGCTGTAAGTAAAAGAAAGATGCTGTACTTTTGTGTTTGTATCTCAGATCATAATAGTAAAATACAAATTCTTGTAATATTTTACAGAAACATTTATAGTTTTCTGTTGGCTTAAATGGCATTTCAGAGGGTGCAACTTGTTTGTCAAAACATTTGGATGGTGATTTGATCTTTTTTATGTTCACAAACTGAACAAAATGTACATACCCATATGCAGCTAATATGGAAATCTGAAACAAAATACTAATTCTGGTATAGTGCTGATCTGACTGCAATCGCAAAAAATCATTTACCTGTTGCTGTCTTCATTTGTTAATCATGGTGAGTTATTGTAAAAATATAAGTATTGAAATGGCCCTGAAAAATCATTCGGACTTAAAGGCTATGGTTTTGAACAGAATATCAAAACAATATATTAACAGGTTCCCACACAGAACCTCGGTTCGCAAGCCGTTCTCAAGGAAGAAAGCGACAAATGTTCCTGTTCACGCAGCGTTTTAAATCCCCCACTGGCACACATTTACACCTCGGCCATTCTGCCATTTGTTCCATTTTACAATAAAGTGAAAGCAAACAGGAAATCGGGAAATCGTGGATTAACAATGTTGTTGAATGGTGTCATCCCCCACTTCCGGCCATGTCATTTGCTGCGTTTTACATGCATAATTGCATCCATTAGCCTGGAAAAAAAAACCACTTCTGTTTATCAGGCAACCCTTAATCTGGTCTTGTTAACGGCGGTCAGTGCATGTATTTTCAATCGCGATTCTTCACTGTTCTGAAAGAAGGGTCTTTCCTATAGAGCGATTCATTATCAGTGAAAATACAAACCGTGCGAACGGGTAAAATAACTTTTATAATTATGGAACAGAACAAATGAACAAAATTGAGTCGGAGTTCGGTATTCCAGTAAAATCGTTGCTTGGATTGAATAACACTAGTCACCCAGAAAACAGGCTACCATTAATGTATTTATAGCCTAATTGTTAGTAGTGTAAAAAAAAAAAAACATTTAATCATACGAATTTACTGATTGCTCCTGTTGTAATAGAATTCACATCGTGTGTACACTGCGGTAGGAAACGTTAACCACGACATTAATACTACCTCGACACCCCCTCACTATTTTACCAGCCTCGCTAAAGCACACACAGGGAGAGCGAGCGAGAAGAGGGGCTGGGTTACCACAAACCACATCGATACACTACTGGCTAAAACGCGTGCTCATCAACCGTACTTGCCATCTCATTGGCCGCCCTCCTGCGGGCTTATCATTCCATCTCGTGCTACTCCTGCTCTATTGCCGCTCATTTTGTGTTGTCTTCTTCCGCAAACAGACCTAGTACTTAAGGTCTAAGGACGTACCAAAAATACTGTCGTCATATTAGGGGCCAAAGGGACATGAGGATATTAATTATTGAGCCGACTCGGTATTATAATGTTGTTAGAGATCTGAACGGAAAGATTCAGTGGTGTATCGTGGCCATTTGAAATCGGACACCGTTGGCGTAACGTCCTTAGTTCACGCGGAGTGATACCGTTTTAGGACTGACAATGTGGAGGTTGTTAAGATGTCTACTCGAAGGATGAAATGGTTTCAAATGTAGCGACAAAAAGAGACGCGTACGACTTGTAGAGTTTGTTTGGATGCCGCGAGGTCGCTTTTGTTTAAATGACGTGGATTGTGTAACACATCAAGCGCGAAGGAGAAAAGGAGATACTGTCGCGCTTTTATCCGCCGCCTATGAAACGCTGGTGGGAAATTATCTTGAAGTTTATGTTTTTCCTTCAGGACACCCTATCTTTTTCGAACTGTTGGATGCCAGACATTTGAAAAAAGGTAAATACACAAGCTTCAGTTTTGCACAGAGAGCAGGTAGTTTAATGATTTGTTTGAATAAGTCTTGGTGGGGAAAATCAGTTTGAAACTTTTGCAGAAAAGGACTAAAGTTTTCGCATTGTGGGTTTGGATAAAGCGGGTTGATGTTGGGAGTTTTTGTCTACTTTGTTGGGTGAGCGTGCGGAGTGTGCCGGAGGTGGTCTCTCCACCAAACCTTATGGGAAACGACTCCTTTGTTCACTTTTCAGAAGGCAGATAAGTTCTTAAGTACGAAGTTGGCCAAACTACATTTCTGCAGCGTGCTTCCACCCCGCCAGCTCCACTCCCAGAGTTCACCTTATCGCACGCGCGTGTGTGTAGCTAAATTGCTGCCGAGTTAGCTTTTAGCGCAAAACTTGTATTTTGGGAGTATGCAGTTGCACTTTTTCGGTACGCCCCCCCCCCCTCCATTTATCACCGTCTGTGTTTTTGAGTGGAGGTGGAAAAAGTATACTTGAGTAGTTTTTAAGTGAACTGTGGCGTTAGCCGATTTCTGTGTTTCCAATATTCCCTTTAAAAACCTGTCGAGTAGTCCTCTAGCCCTTATTACTTTACTTTGTTTATTGCACGTTTGGCAGGAAATTCCTTCCACCTCTCCCCAACCCCCTCCTCTCGCACAACCCCCCATAAAATTCGACAGATGTGGGGACTTGAGTAGATTGTTTCTGCAGTAGGCCAATTTCACCAACGTTTGTCTTTTTCGCGTCGAGTCGTCTCCGCACGCCGTGCTGCGCGTTTGTGTGCTGTCCGTTCGCCGCAAACTTAGTGCAGCCAGGCTATATCATACCCCTTTGTGCAGCAAGTGTGGTGTTTGTGAAGAAGCCGATAGTAATCGCCACAACGTTCTCGCTCCATCAGTGTTGCATGCCTGAAGCTAACGCAAGCAGGGGGAGAGAATTTCAGTTGTCACGGGCGCTGTTCCACACCTTGGGGATTATGGATAGGTTTGCGGTTTTGTTAGTTTGTGGATTAGAATCTGTGGCGGGGTTGATGCGCGTTCGTTTACGGACCGGTAATGAATATTTACATTGTTTGCGCCCGGGAAGCCTGGAGGGGGGAGGGGGGTGGGTGTTGCAAATGGGTATTCAATTGATGATTTTCAATACTATTAACAAATTCAAGGAGATCCGCTTTATGGAATGTTCTTCCGTCGATACAACGGAGGTGCTTCAGACTCTTATTCTCATTTGAAATGTGTTTTTATTTATTTATTTATTTATTTTTACAACGAATCAACTGTTGCACCTGAGACCAAAATAATTATTTATGGCAAAGCGGTTTAAGAGCTATGACTTCGTCGCGTACTGGTGTCTTTTGTATGCCACTTGTATGCATTTTCATGCACTATGCACTTTTTTAAAAGCCACTTGAGATTGTTATTCATGTAGTTGCGCAGAAACACACAGTTGATTTAATCGAAGGTGGAAATGTATAGCCCACTCTGCCAACCGAAGTTCTTGGCTACATAACTTACTTCCGATATTCATGTTTATTTTACATCTATTGAAACACTGATCTCGGTTTCATTTCGCACAGCTCGTTTTCGGGGAAATTGTCTAGGCAGTGAACTGTGAGCGAGATGATTTGTTGCTTCCGAATAAGTCGGATGATGGCATCTTCATGTAGGCCATTGTAGTAAACAGCGGCTGCTCTTGGTGCCGGTGTGTCATTGCGGTTGGTTGTACTGATAAAACGACGACAGGCCTCCTTCCCGGGAACTGCTGGTTTGGGACTGGCGTGGTTCCGTCGGGACAAGCTGAATTGTTTTGGCCACTAAGATGGCTAAAATGAGGTGCGTGTCGACCCAAGCAAAATGTGGTATGTGAATGATTGCTTTCAAAATAACTTAGATCTAGGGCAATAAGGGTTTAGTCGTTCCCGGTAAAATGTAAGGGGTGGAGAGTAGGCCAGTTAAAGTAGACTACAATCGTCGTTGAAGGTAATAATATACATTACCCTACCCGTATAGCCTAATATTAGTTATTACCATCTGTTTGGAAGTGGCCTAATTACAAAGGGGGAAAAAAGCTGAATTAAAATATTGGCAAATTAATTACACCCCACACACCCACCACCACCACCATCGGAAACCAAAGAAAAAAGCCCACTTTTCGCTCTGTGACACAGCATGCGGAAGTATTACAGATCTTAATTCCTCCTCCCGGTCTCTGTCCCCCCTTTTTATGTGACTCAGAGTGTAAAGCCGTCGGGATAAACAAAATGACCGGTCTGGTTGCCAAGGTTTCTCAGTGTTCTTACGGCGCCGTATCCGTCCTCGTGGCTCTCTGCCTTCCAGTGCGCGAAGGTATATGTGCCGTTCCAGAATTTCATTTGGGGGGGGAAAAATCGCAACGGTAGTCTTAAATGGCGGTTGCGGCGCTGCCGTCGTCATGGATATTTTTGGACGATTGTTTGTGTTCCATTATAATTCCTCCTCCTTTCTTTGTAATCCTAATCCCTAATATCCCTGGTTTTCTAACGCGCGCAGTTGATTGGACGGTCGGAAAAAAGACCCCAGAATTCCCTGAGATCTGATTCTCCTCGTGCCTGTTCCTTGGCGTGCGTTATGGTAGGAGAGTGAGGTCATTTAGTTGGAACTCCGAGCGGTATAATGTGTAAATGCAGGTAGCGTTTGATTTTTTTTTAAATTACAGCGGATGTTCCGGGACTTATTTTTATTTGACTGCAGGTTCTTGCAGGACTGAACTTGAAATGCGTAAAATTGCATAGTACTACTCCTGACTAGTAAAACATATGGGAACACGTGAAACTACAATTATAGAAGCAACAAAAAGATGTGTGTGTCTGTGTATAAACAAGCCTTTGTTTATTTAGCAGTCATTATCCCAGTTTCAGAGATACTTGAACTGTCGTCAAATATGAGTAAAACATGGCCGTATACGTAGCCGGCTTCTGTTCGGCCTCTGCTGGACGGTGCCCGGTGTGCCTCGAGGTGTCCAGCCTAGGTGACGGTTGTTAACTGAGCGATGACGAGCAGGGGCGAGTGCCACAGGCACCCGGGACCTCCCACCTCTGCGGCCGTTCCGAAACCACAGCGCCGTGTACGCTAGGGCTGTGGGGTCAGGTCACCGCCAGCACCCCTGGTCGGTTGTAAGCTCGTCTCTGTGAGGGCCGTCTTTGGGGGAAACTGTGGCCCTTTGGGACGTCCTGGCACAATCTGGCGGGAGGGTGCAAATCGGAAAATGGCGGTACGGCGCTAATGACTCCACTTCCTGCTGCGGCTTAATTGCTCTGTCCCCCACCCCTCCTCCAAAGTGTGTGTGCTTGTGGACGTGGTTAAGCAGCCCAAAGGTGTGGGGTTCATTTGATTTGGATTTTTTGCATTTGCATTTGTTTTATTTAAAAATATATATTTTCCCCCTCACAAACGGTATTCTGCTCTTGTTGCGGTGACCTTGGGAAGTAGCTGCTACAGACGGTCCGTGGAGGAATAGTTTTCTTGTCTGTTCCTAGTGGGGGTGGGGGGGGGGGGGGGGTCCATATTTACCTGGATTTTTTAAACTACCTTTTATATTACCTGATAGGTCAACATCAACTGAAAACCCTTCTTGTTTATAGTGACGTTCGGATAATGAAAGTAGTCTGTGAACCTGAGCAGTCGTCCAATCAGATTCAGGGCATGATTGGATGGCCTGGTGTATTTTGGCAGTAATTTGGAATGTTACTGGAGGACTTGTGTGAAAGCTCCCTACTCTTGAAACCTTCGTTTAGCATCCCGTCCAAAGGACTGCACTTCCTGCGGCACAGTGTCCCCATCATGTCACTCGCTGACGTGCTCTGGCGTTGCCGGGTACCAACCCAAGCCCACACCTGCTCAGCTTCGGCAGTTTGGTCTCGGGGCCACAGGCCAGGGTGGTTACGGTGACTGGGATTTAAATGTAATTTTATGAGGTCACCTGTGTTGTGTGTAGAGCCTTGAGTGAGAGCTCACAGTTCACCCGTTGCATGATGGGGGGCTGTCCTTTTCTGGTCAGGGTTCCCTCCCTTTCTTCCTCCAGTTGGAAACGGGGATACAGCTGTACCCCACTCCTGCCGGTCAGAGGACTAAACTTTTAAAGGTCCTTTTTTTTTTTTCCTTTCCCCCTCAAATGTTTTTATTATTTTTTCTTTTTCTCAAAAGTCTAAGTTGGTGCTCTTTGAACTCCACTGCGTTCATTCACTAGTAGACATTGTTACATCAGCAATGGAATGTTCAGTTAAAAACATTCCGATCGCATATTTGTGATCTTTGGCATCTGCTCCACAGACAGCAGAACGGTGGAGGGGGGGGAGAAGGGGGAGAGGGGGTGTTGCTTTTGTGCTCCAAAGTTTTGAACACCCCCCCCCCCCCCCCCCCCAGATGTGAGGGTATCGCGTGCAGCAGTTTTCTTGTCGGCTGTAAATCCTTAGTTGAACAGCCCCCCTGTGACTCCACCTGGATGTTTTTCAACATGTGAAAGAAGGATTTTTGTTGCCCCCCCCCTGCACACACACCCATGTGTGCTTCATGTAGTGGTGCAGCATGTGGTTTTGTGTGTTTGTATCTGTCTGTGTGTGTGTGTGTGTGCGCGTGTGTGTGTGTGCGCGTGTGCGCGTGTGTGCGTGTGTGCGTGTGTCTGTTTGGGGTTGGTAGGAAATCGGCCAGGGTTGTTTTTCTTATTTATTCTGTTTTAAGTTAATTTTGTGAATGTGCTCTGAGAAGCTCCACCCCTTACTGCGGGGGTCTCAGACCCCCCTGCTGGTGGGCTGCGGTGCTGCAGGTATTTATGCCCTTCTCACAGTCCCCAGCCAACAAGGACCTTGAGGGCAGAGTGTGCAATCGGTGCCATACGGGAGTCGTGGCCTGTGGAACGTGCAGAAAGCAGTCGACACCGCGACCCTGCAGGACTGGAATCCGGGGGGGGGGGGGGGCGGGGGGGAGAGATGCGAAGTTGTGTGGAAAACCACTCGTTGGGTTTTTTTAAATTTTGGGGTGGAGTGGGGGATATGGGTTCATCAGATCATTGATCCCCCCTGAAACGAAGGCTGGATTAAAATGTTCCACGCTGAATTGACGTCACTTTGCATGCTTTGACGTGCTGTTAATTATGTATATTTTTTAATGGTAGGCTAGAATTGTTTAGCAAATTCAGCCGGTTAATTTTGTGCTGTAAAGCAGGAATGCTAATTGGAAAATAGGCAGGGAATTAACAAAAATGTGCGTGGGACGTGTGTTTTTGAGTTTGTGTTTAACTTTGTGGCTCAGTCTTGGCCTTGGCCAGTCTTAGCGACCATGTTGTGGCATTATATCCTCACCTTTTGTTAAAAAACATAAATAAATAATAATAATTATTAATATTAAACATTAAATATTTTTTATTTGCGCAATATTTCTGTTTAATTTGTGGTTCTGGCTCGTGATGTCCAATGACTGCTGATATTGAGGGGAAATTTTGAGATGAAAGTTCAGTGGCACCGAAGTTCATCGCGGTTTTGTAACCAGTGTGCTGCGGTTAGATTGAATACGTCCCTGAGACTGCAGGGCCAGTGGGGTGGGCGGGAAACCCCCCCCCCTCCCCCCCCCCCCCCCCCCAGTGCTCAGACTGCTTACCTCACCTGTGGGAAATGCCCGCACACCTCCTGCGACAAAAAAACAAAAAAAAAAAAACGTTTTGGTGACAATTATTAAAATGAATATAATATTTTTTGAATATATATATATATATGGAGCTGACAGTCGACTGTTTTAATTGCTCCGCTTTATTCAGACCAGGATGACCCAGAGGTCGGGACGGCAGATAGGAACGGGGGGGGGGTTCCACTGCCGGGCATTTTGTTCGGTTCGTTTTTGGGGTTTGAGAGTTGACCCCCCAAAAAACATGCTGCAAGGTGTCCTCCACCGGCTCTTTTAAAACAGCCGACTGACTAGCTCTCCTGTACCGCTGGTTAATTCAGGACACCTTCTGTCACACCTGAACAGGTATGATGTTCCAAAGAAAGACACGGACAGAACTTGACAGTTTTAAATCAGTCATGGTGTGATTGTGCAATAGGCAACCAGGTGCATTTGCACCTCAAAAGAAATGTCAAATATTTTATATGTATTCCCAGTCGTGATGTACGGCTTATGCACGGGACACTATGTCTGTCTGTTCTGGCAAATTAGTACAATTCTGTTGCAGTTACTTTAAAAATGAAGGCTTATCTGTCACACGGTTTTAATGTGTTTTATTGTTTTAATGTCCGTAACTCAGCAGCCATTGTAGATGAGGAGTCCTCCTCGCTGGTTTCTCCAGATAATCACGGTTGATTGGTTGATATGCGACTTCAGTAATGGCTTTAATTTTGTTTTTTTTATTCGTTAGACACAAGGTATTTAAAAAAATTTTTTTTTTTTAGTTTTTATTGGTGGACGGGCTTTTGCTGAAGGAGTGTTCTTGGGTTAAGGAGTGGCTCTCTCCCTCTCTCTCTCTCCCTCTCCCTCCCTCCCTCCCTCTCTCTCTCTCTCTCTCTCTCCCTCCCTCTCTCTCTCTCTCCCTCCCTCTCTCTCTCCCCCTCTCTCTCTCTCCCCCTCCCTCTCTCTCTCCCCCTCTCTCTCTCTCCCTCTCCCTCCCTCCCTCTCTCTCTCTCTCCCCCTCCCTCTCTCTCTCCCTCTCTCTCCCTCTCCCTCCCTCCCTCTCTCTCTCTCTCTCCCTCCCTCTCTCTCTCTCTCTCTCTCTCTCTCCCTCCCTCTCTCTCTCCCCCTATCTCCCTCCCTCTCTCTCTCTCTCTCCCTCTCTCTCTCTCCCCCTCCCTCTCTCTCTCCCCCTCTCTCTCTCTCCCTCTCCCTCCCTCCCTCCCTCTCTCTCTCTCTCCCTCCCTCTCTCTCTCTCTCTCCCTCTCTCTCTCTCTCCCTCTCTCTCTCCCTCTCTCTCTCTCTCCCTCTCTCTCTCTCCCTCCCTCTCTCTCTCCCCCTATCTCCCTCCCTCTCTCTCTCTCTCTCCCTCTCTCTCTCTCCCCCTCCCTCTCTCTCTCCCCCTCTCTCTCTCTCCCTCTCCCTCCCTCCCTCTCTCTCTCTCTCTCCCTCCCTCTCTCTCTCTCTCTCTCCCCCTCTCTCTCTCTCTCTCTCTCCCTCCCCCTCTCTCCCTCTCTCCCTCTCTCTCTCTCTCTCTCTCTCCCTCTCTCCCTCTCTCTCTCTCTCTCTCTCTCCCTCTCTCTCTCTCCCTCCCCCTCTCTCCCTCTCTCCCTCTCTCCCTCTCTCCCTCTCTCTCTCTCTCTCTCTCTCTCTCTCTCTCTCTAACAGGTAGCCGTTTGTCAGTCCTTTGTTGTGGGACTTTGTTGTGGTCTAAAGTGCGCTCGCCCTGTGGGTTAGTGCTCGGAGTCAGGCTCCTGTGCAGCTCTGCCCTGCTTCGGTTCTTCCGCTCCTGCCTCGTGATTGGCTGCGGGCCTCTGTGCAGCCATGGCAACGAGTCACTTGTGGAAATCTCAGATGAAGGTGTAATGAGATACTTTGCTTTATGCAAATCGCACTATTTTAAGTGTGTGTGTGTGTGTGTGTTTTTTTATTTTATTTTATTTTTTTACCCACTCCAATTAGTATGAGGGGGAAATTATGAAGAAAATGTCTCTACCCCCCCCCCCCCCCCCCAACTTTAAACTTAGTGGCTGCTTGACCGTTAGCAGGGAGATGATACAGATCTGTGTGCGTTTCTGTTGAAAGCACTGGGTTTTGAGATGAAAGGCCAGCATGGATAGATTTTGAGAGGCCAGGTCTTCGCATTTTAGGCAAGGTGTTAATCCTGTGCAGTTGTAATACAGGAGCCCATCGGAGAAACCCGTTCAGTGGTAAATGTTTTATTGGGGGGTGGACGTTTCTGTGACTTTGGGTGGCCTGTGTTCTGTTCCGCAGCCACACACTTCTTCCTTGACTTTGTCTAGCAGATTTTTAACGGAGCGTTCTCTCTCACGTTCCCCGTACGCAGGTTCGACGGTCGGCAGGAGTAACAGAATGCCGTTCTGTTTAATAAACGAGAGGCGGGGGAACAACAACAAAAACATTTAAATAAAATGATTCAGCGTTTTGGAACAGGGCCCAGAGCACAGGCCACATCTTTGTGGTCATTGTCAGATTTAGTTTAATTTCCTTTTTTTTTTTTTTGGTAATCGTGCTGTCGGTTGGTTTGGCTGCGCTAATGGTCTCTGTGTGCGCTCTCTCTCTCTCTCTCTCTCTCTCTCTCTCTCTCTCTCTCTCTCTCTCTCTCTCTCTCTCTCTCTCTCTCTCTCTCTCTTCTCTCTCTCTCTCTCTCTCTCTCTCTCTCTCTCTCTCTCTCTCTCTCTCTCTCTCTCTCTCTCTCTCTCTCCTCTCTCTCTCTCTCTCTCTCTCTCTCTCTCTCTCTCTCTCTCTCTCTCTCTCTCTCTCTCTCTCTCTCTCTCTCTCTCTCTCTCTCTCTCTCTCTCTCTCTCTCTCTCTCTCTCTCTCTCTCTCTCTCTCTCTCTCTCTCTCTCTCTCTGGAATCTGCCCTGCAGGGTTCCTATTGGCTGAGACTCTGTGGGATGAACCTCCAACAGGAACGAATGGCTGTGGTGGGGACGGACAAGGAACTCCTGGATTTCAGCGACCTCCTGGATTTCACTGCGGTAAGAGAGAGACGGGGGGGTGCCAGGGGTCAGGGGTCATTGGGGGAGGTGGGGGGGGGTTGTTGGTAATGGGGGAAAGGGAGGGAGGTCTGATGATCCCTGAAGTGGGTGGAGCTACACAGATCTGTCAATCAAATGACTCTTGTGCTGCACAGATAGAAGAGCCCACTTGATTCGCTTGGGGCGTATGGTAGCCCCTCCCATTTGTGGTCTGAAGAAAACTTGCTGGGTCACCAGTGTTGGGAGTTAATTTGATTTAATTGTCATTTCATGAATTTTGTTTCTCCTCCATAATTAGCGTTGAACTTTTATTTTTTTAAATTATTTTTATTAATGTCCCAAAAATTTATTTTGAAAAACTAGTTTCTCTGGCCCTCACGACTCTTCTGTTTGGTCTGCCCGCTCTCAGTAAACTGCTGTCCGTGCCTCTGTTGGAATGGCTCTACGCATCAAAGCTGCTTTTATTTTGAAATGTAGACCTCCTCACTGACCTGCTGTAGTTTCGCTGACCTCTTCCTGGTCTGCGCGGTAGATGATCTCGTGTGACGCCGCGCGGCAGCGGTGCGTAGCGGGACGAAAGCGAGGGGTGCGTCGCGCGCCCGACCGCCTGCCTCCTCAGGGTCCCCGTACCCCCGTGGGCACAGACGCCGGGTGGCTCCCGCGTTCCTGGTGATGCCGCACTTCCCCCCCGTCACAGCCGAATTTAAATAAAAAAATAAAAAAGATAACAAAAATCTCTTCTTAAAATAAAACAAATTAAAAAAATGAACAAATGTATAATGCTGCCGTTTCCTGAGCTCAAACGGACCCGACGGGGTGAAGGTAGTTGAGGTTGAATTGTGGGAAACGGAGACTGTGGAAAGTTCCGGGCTGTCCCCGGTCCTCAGGCCTGTCTTGTGGTCCTGTGTGTGTGAGCCGGGTCTCAGCTGTCTGCGCAGATCTGTGCCGGCAGGACGGGCGTGGTCTGCCCCCTCCAACCGGCACCTGGGGGGCGGGGGCGGGGGTATTTCACAAAGCAGAGTCGGTGAGTCAGCTGGGTTAACTGCGCTGAGTGAAACCCAGAGCGGCTCTCTCTACTTCGGTCCGTGTTCCGGATTGGGGAGAGTTTTCCGGGTTTTCCTCCGAGCGGTTATCCAGCTAAGGCAGTGGTCCTGCTTTGTGGAACAGGGCCCAGCCCATTCGGTTTAAAACCCGCCCTTCTTTTGCGCTACAGAGCCCACAGACCCCCCTCCTGACACGCTGCTGCGTTCGGGGGCTTCTGAGGTTAAATCTCAGCTTCCGTCAGCTCTGAATCATCGCTGGCTACCTCACGCACGCGGCCCAAAATAAAGGTCCCGGGATGACTGTGCTGCCCCAGTTTATTTAGACTGAGTAACCTGCGCCTCGTACGCGTGCATTTCAGCTCCTGTCAGCAGGACCTTGTGGCTCTGCCTGCTCTGCCGTGAGAGTGACCTCAGCTGCGTGAAACTGCTGCTCTGAATTCCAGACGTTTAGCAGACTCTTATACGGGCTCTTATACGGGCTCTTATACGGGCTCTTATACGGGCTCTTATACGGGCCTCTTATACGGGCTCTTATACGGGCCTCTTATACGGGCCTCTTATACGGGCTCTTATACGGGCTCTTATACGGGCCTCTTATACGGGCTCTTATACGGGCCTCTTATACAGGCTCTTATACGGGCTCTTATACGGGCCTCTTATACGGGCTCTTATACGGGCTCTTATACAGGCTCTTATACGGGCTCTTATACAGGCTCTTATACGGGCCTCTTATACAGGCTCTTATACGGGCCTCTTATACGGGCCTCTTATACGGGCTCTTATAGGGCCTCTTATATGGGGTCTTATACGGGCTCTTATACGGGCTCTTATACGGGCTCTTATACGGGCTCTTATACGGGCCTCTTATACGGGCTCTTATACGGGCTCTTATACGGCCTCTTATACGGGCTCTTATACGGGCTCTTATACGGGCCTCTTATACGGGCCTCTTATACGGGCTCTTATACGGGCTCTTATACGGGCTCTTATACGGGCTCTTATACGGGCTCTTATACGGGCTCTTATACGGCCTCTTATACGGGCCTCTTATAGGGCCTCTTATACGGGCTCTTATACGGGCTCTTATACGGGCTCTTATACGGGCTCTTATACGGCCTCTTATACGGCCTCTTATACGGGCTCTTATACGGGCTCTTATACGGGCTCTTATACGGGCTCTTATACGGGCTCTTATACGGGCTCTTATACGGGCTCTTATACGGGCCTCTTATACGGGCCTCTTATAGGGCCTCTTATAGGGCCTCTTATATGGGCTCTTATAGGGGCTCTTATAGGGGCTCTTATATGGGGTCTTATAGGGGCTCTTATACGGGCTCTTATAGGGGCTCTTATAGGGGCTCTTATACGGGCTCTTATACGGGCCTCTTATACGGGCCTCTTATAGGGCCTCTTATAGGGGGTCTTATAGGGCCTCTTATATGGGGTCTTATAGGGGCTCTTATATGGGGTCTTATAGGGCCTCTTATATGGGGTCTTATAGGGGCTCTTATAGGGCCTGTTATATGGGCTCTTATAGGGCCTCTTATAGGGCCTCTTATAGGGGGTATTATATGGGCTCTTATATGGGGTCTTATAGGGCCTCTTATAGGGGCTCTTATAGGGGCTCTTATGGGCTCTTATAGGGGCTCTTATATGGGGTCTTATATCTTATAACATGCCCCGTCAAAATAAAGCTGGCACGCCCGATGGCCCCGACGCCACGTCCCGTCCACGGTGCCCAAAAAGCCGAACCGTCGCCCCGCTCTCGCGGGCCGTTTGGAGCGGGGGTCTGTTTTACTCGACGGGTCGCTGAGTCTCGCCTTGTCAGGGGTCACACGGTGAAGTTAGAATCTTTTCGGCACTGTGGCCCTTGATGGTGAGCGGAGGGGACGCTCGGGCAGGTCCCTGCGTCTGTAAGACAGACCGTCCTGTGAAAGAATAATGCTACTCATCGATATTGCCCATGAAAATTGATATATAATGTGTGTATATATATATATATACTGTGTGTGTGGTTGGTTACGGGTACTCGTGTCTGAAGAGTTTACATATTAGTATTTCAGATGATTATTTGAGCGCGGCCTGACATGAATGTTTCATTGCTAGCTAATAATTGGCAGCTAATTCTTGCAGGAGTGTGTTGTGCTCGTGTGCGTGTCTGGCAGGAGTGTGTTGTGCTCGTGTGTGTGTCTGGCAGGAGTGTGTTGTGCTCGTGTGCGTGTCTGGCAGGAGTGTGTTGTGCGCGTGTGTGTGTCTGGCAGGAGTGTGTTGTGCTCGTGTGCGTGTCTGGCAGGAGTGTGTTGTGCTCGTGTGTGTGTCTTGCAGGAGTGTGTTGTGCGCGTGTGTGTGTCTTGCAGGAGTGTGTTGTGCGCGTGTGTGTGTCTGGCAGGAGTGTGTTGTGCGCGTGTGTGTGTCTGGCAGGAGTGTGTTGTGCTCGTGTGTGTGTCTGGCAGGAGTGTGTTGTGCGCGTGTGTGTGTCTGGCAGGAGTGTGTTGTGCTCGTGTGTGTGTCTGGCAGGAGTGTGTTGTGCTCGTGTGTGTGTCTGGCAGGAGTGTGTTGTGCTCGTGTGTGTGTATTGCAGGAGTGTGTTGTGCTCGTGTGTGTGTCTGGCAGGAGTGTGTTGTGCTCGTGTGTGTGTCTGGCAGGAGTGTGTTGTGCTCGTGTGTGTGTCTGGCAGGAGTGTATTGTGCTCGTGTGTGTGTCTGGCAGGAGTGTGTTGTGCTCGTGTGTGTGTATTGCAGGAGTGTGTTGTGCTCGTGTGTGTGTCTGGCAGGAGTGTGTTGTGCTCGTGTGTGTGTCTGGCAGGAGTGTGTTGTGCTCGTGTGTGTGTCTGGCAGGAGTGTGTTGTGCGCGTGTGTGTGTCTGGCAGGAGTGTGTCGTGCTCGTGTGTGTGTCTGGCAGGAGTGTGTTGTGCGCGTGTGTGTGTCTGGCAGGAGTGTGTTGTGCTCGTGTGCGTGTCTGGCAGGAGTGTGTTGTGCGCGTGTGTGTGTCTGGCAGGAGTGTGTTACAGGAGTGTGTTGTGCTTGTGTGCGTGTCTTGCAGGAGTGTGTTGTGCTCGTGTGCGTGTCTGGCAGGAGTGTGTTGTGCTCGTGTGTGTGTCTGGCAGGAGTGTGTCGTGCTCGTGTGCGTGTCTGGCAGGAGTGTGTTGTGCGCGTGTGTGTGTCTGGCAGGAGTGTGTTGTGCTCGTGTGCGTGTCTGGCAGGAGTGTGTTGTGCGCGTGTGTGTGTCTGGCAGGAGTGTGTTACAGGAGTGTGTTGTGCTTGTGTGCGTGTCTTGCAGGAGTGTGTTGTGCTCGTGTGCGTGTCTGGCAGGAGTGTGTTGTGCTCGTGTGTGTGTCTGGCAGGAGTGTTGTGCTCGTGTGTGTGTCTGGCAGGAGTGTGTTGTGCTCGTGTGTGTATTGCAGGAGTGTGTTGTGCTCGTGTGTGTGTCTGGCAGGAGTGTGTTGTGCTCGTGTGTGTGTCTGGCAGGAGTGTGTTGTGCTCGTGTGTGTGTCTGGCAGGAGTGTGTTGTGCGCGTGTGTGTGTCTGGCAGGAGTGTGTTGTGCGCGTGTGTGTGTCTGGCAGGAGTGTGTTGTGCGCGTGTGCGTGTCTGGCAGGAGTGTGTTGTGCTCGTGTGTGTGTCTGGCAGGAGTGTGTTGTGCTCGTGTGTGTGTCTGGCAGGAGTGTGTTGTGCGCGTGTGTGTGTCTGGCAGGAGTGTGTTGTGCGCGTGTGCGTGTCTGGCAGGAGTGTGTTGTGCGCGTGTGTGTGTCTGGCAGGAGTGTGTTGTGCGCGTGTGCGTGCCTTGCAGGAGTGTGTTGTGCTCGTGTGTGTTGCAGGAGTGTGTCGTGCTCGTGTGCGTGTCTGGCAGGAGTGTGTTGTGCTCGTGTGCGTGTCTGGCAGGAGTGTGTTGTGCTCGTGTGCGTGTCTGGCAGGAGTGTGTTGTGCGCGTGTGTGTGTCTGGCAGGAGTGTGTTGTGCTCGTGTGCGTGTCTGGCAGGAGTGTGTTGTGCGCGTGTGTGTGTCTGGCAGGAGTGTGTTGTGCTCGTGTGTGTGTCTGGCAGGAGTGTGTTGTGCGCGTGTGTGTGTCTTGCAGGAGTGTGTTGTGCTCGTGTGTGTGTCTGGCAGGAGTGTGTTGTGCTCGTGTGTGTGTCTGGCAGGAGTGTGTTGTGCTCGTGTGTGTGTCTGGCAGCGGTGTGTTGTGCTCGTGTGCGTGCCTTGCAGGAGTGTGTCGTGCTCGTGTGCGTATCGATGTGCTGTCTCAGCTGGCAGGAGTGTGTTGTGCTCGTGTGCGTATCGATGGGCTGTCTCAGCTGGCTGGCGTACTGCTGTAGAAGCGCTTCTGTGGGCTGTGCCTCCCGGTCGCTCCGGCGTAGCGGTGGATGTGGAAGACGGGATTTTTTATCCACGTGCTGCTTGCCTGCGAGCCAGACCCGTGTACACTTCTTTATGTGGAAGCCTTGTGTGTTAATCCGCTGTTTTCTTTTGTTTTTTTTTTTTTATCCTCTCACCCCTTCTCTCTCTCTCGCTCAATTTCTCTCTTTCCCTGTCGCTCTCTCACTCGCTCACTCCCTCCGTCTCTCTCTGCTCTTGGGATTGTTTTCTGCCATATGTGCATTTTTTAAATATAATTTTTGGTCTGGGAGAGCAGAATAATGTAATTTAATTTCTGAATGTACTTTTTTAATTTTTTTAGTTTGACCAGTACCTGAAGAAGAAAATTATAAAGGTGCTTTTAAAATTCAAAATTCTCTTGCTCTATCTCTCTCTCTCCCTCTTGCTTGATCTCTTTCTCCCTCTTGCTCGATCTTGCTCTCTTTTCCTCCTCCCCTCTCTCTCTCCCACTCTCCCTCCTCCCCTCTCTCTGTCCCACTCTTCCTCCTCCTCTCCTCTCTTTCTCTCTCTCCCTTCCTCTCTCTCTCACACAGATGTTTGCGCCCCCTGTGGCCAATGGGAAGAACAGACCGATGACACTTGCCAGCAGCCAGTTTGGAAGTTCAGGTACGCCCTCCTCCGTCTGTCCGTGAGCTCTCTACTCTGATTGGCTGTGAGCTCTCCTCCATCTCTGTGAGCTCTCCCCTCTGTCTCTCTGTGAGCTCTCCCCTCTGTCTCTCTGTGAGCTCTCCCCTGTGTCTCTCTGTGAGTTGTGCGCACACACACACACACACACACACACACACACACACACACTGACAGACACACACCACTGTAGCAGCAGTGGAATTTTGAGGAGTTGGGGTTCCAGCGGTTTCTCACATGGTGCCGTCCCAGTTGTCCCCTTAACCTCTCCGGAGACGCTGAAGACCTTTTTTTTTTCTTTTTGAAGTCTTTCTCTCATCCCACTCCCCCCCCCCCCCCCCCCCACAGGTTATAATAAACCTTTTTAAATTTGGCAGGTTTCAGTCATCGGTTCCTCATAGAGCAGGCCCCAGCTCGCACCGGGGCCTTGGGACAGTTCTGCGTGACGCTCTGCTGTCTTTAGCTAGTGGTCGTAGGGATTGTATGAAGGGGATCTGTTTGAAAAAGCAGTGCGTTTTTTCCACCCACTCGGAGGTCTACATATGGTGTGTGTACCTGCTGTGTGTACTGTGTTGAACTGAGAAGGGTGTGTGTGTGAGTGCATACACATGCCTGTGAGTATACACAGACAGAGAAACAAACACATGCACACATGCACACACGCACACACGCACGCACGCACGCACGCACGCACGCACGCACGCACACACGCACACACGCACACACGCACACACGCACACACGCACACATGCACACACGCACGCACACACGCACACACGCACACACGCACGCACACACACACACACACGCACACACCCCCACACACACCTGCACTCACCGCATCCAGAAATGATTTTTTTTTTAGTCCTTCCTCTTTGATGGTTTACAACTAAAAAAAAACCTGCGGCTGTTTTTCCTCTATCGTCGAAAATGACATCACTTCGGGTGGAACTCTGGGACGCTCTCGGGAGGGAGGCAGCCAATGTGGGGAGAGTGGGCGTGGTTTCGGAAGATCAGTTGCAGCTGCCAGTAGAGATTGGGGAACAGGGAGTCTTGAGTTCTGGCTGTTTGGGGGGGAAAACAGCCTTTTGATCCTGGAAAGGGCTTTCAGACTGCTTCCCTTCTCTAAGCTGGTTCACACTCTTTAGTCTTTCATAAAGAAACTTTGGGAAAGGGTGCTGTTGGGTGTATTAGAATAGCAGCACGACTGGCGACTTTTAAAACCCTCTCTTTTTATTGGTGCCACTTGGTTAAAGCTTCATTGTTAACAGTCCATTTCCCCTCTGTACGATTTTGAGGGATCTTACACACACGTTTTAGCAGTGGAATTGGGGGAGCTCGTGGGTAGACTTGTTTTCTCCGGTACTTGGGCGCGTTGTGTCTGGTGCTGTTTAAGTCGTTTCCCAGCTGGTTGCAGTTAGGCGCTGAGCGCTGGAATGGGCTGAGTCCAGGCGGAGGCTGGTCCTGCTGTGGTCCGTGTACCGAAGGCTAGCAGCTGTTTCCAGGGTTTTCTCCCCACTGGGAGTTTTTTTTTTTTTTTTTTTTTTTTTTAACCTCATACTTGCTATTTTGGGGGTTCAGGCCTGGTGTTTTCTCAGTTTGCTCTGTCTTCTTGCCTTGCTACTCTGTAAAGCATCTAATGTGACAGTTCTCTGTAAAACAGCGCTGTACAAATGAAACAGAGTTGTGAATAGCTGTTGTGACCTCGCAGGCAGAAGTGTGGGATCTAAATTTTCGGGGTGTTTGGCGTGTGGTGAACCCCCCCCCCCGGGCAGTGTTATGGTCCCGGGTCTTCCGCCGATGGCGTTTGCCGCGTTCGTGGCCGGTACCTCTGAACAGCAGACGAGAGGAGTGTTTGAAGGCGTACCTCCCCCCTGTTCTCCTCCGCTCGAAACGCCACCTGTTGTGGACTCCCCTTTCCCCGCCCTGTAACCCCTGCTCCTGGAGCGCCACAGGGTCTGCTGCCCCCCTCCCCACCCCCCATACCCCCAAGCTCGCCTGTAATCGGCCACCAACTGATCACTTAACTCCGCTTACCTGGCTTCTTGGGTTTGGCTAATTTCTGCTTTGGCGACAGTGCCGTGTGACGTACAGAAGACATAAATTCTGAAAATTTAACGGTTGACGTGAAGCCGACATTTGAGGGTCTTTGAAAGGTGTAGCGTACCTGCCGATTTTTCGCAGGGTCGCAGACGTCCGTCAGACGTGTCGCTCAACTGTGATTGGTTGCCTGAAACTAAGACGGAAAGGTTGCCGTGGCGACGACGTTAGTTTACTACCGCTCGTCTTGACGAACGAAGACGTTCACGCGGCTAGCTGGAACAATGGACGGGTCTGAGGGGAAGCTGGCAGAAGCTCTGCCGTTCTTCTTTAGCTTGTAAACAAACCTCTGCTTGGCTGATCGCTATAGTAACAACGTTGAACTGTGGCTGAACTACAAACGCAAAACGTCGTCTGACAAAAGCTGTCCGACGATATCGTCAGCAGGCACTTTGTTGGGCGGCCATTTTGTCTCGCCTAAGCATAAATTAACCTTTGAGTCACAATGAGAGAACTCTCTTGTGATGTCATCATGGCCCACTTTGGGACTTTTTTAATAGGCACGAGGCTGCTATGACATCACCTTACTTGTAAATATAAAATCATGAGGAGCTCCACCAATCGCACTGTATGATGGTACCAGGCATCAGAAGTGATGCCACTGGTAATTGGTGCATGCCTTGTTGCTACTTCCTGGTAGTTCCTGTTGGAAGTCTGCATGTGTAGCCAGGAAGCATGGCGTTGTTTGGGTTAGGGTTTGGTTGTTAACGTGACCTTCTCGTCCCGATGTTACTTCTCCCAAATCCTACACAGCGAGGTTAGACGTTCAGTCTGCTGCCAGAGAAGCTTGATTTGTTCTCAGAGTAATGCTTTCCTTCCCATTTTATTCCCACAGAGGGGATCTTTTCCACTTTTTTTACACTGAGGAAATTGCTTGTTAATTGACTGGTTAGTTACTTTGGCAGTTGGATACCTAGCCGTACTATTAGAACTTGTTTTTTAAATTTTTTTTTTTAACCCTCTTGGGAGAGAATTTCCTTTAAGCAGCCCGTTTGCTTCACTGCTATGGTAACGCAATCTTAAAATCTCAGCGCCATTGTTTGAGTGCATGCATGCAGGGGAACGTCTTTTGAAGTTGTGATTGGCAGCAGCCATGGCTCTCAAACAGCTGGGCTTGACTTGAAACACGGATCAGCCATGACACCCGTTTGCAGAAACCTTTCTTGATGATCTTTGTTATAACCCCTGAAGTTGTAAGTGACTGCATGCAGGGTGAGGGAGTCGACAAGTGAATGTTAATGTACCGGATGTTATAGGATCTTGGCCTTTTTAAACCCAGGTGAGGACACCTGGATTAAGTCACCAGAGGAGAGGAGACTGGTCTTAATGCTGGAGTACACTACAGCCCACTGGACCTGGGGAAGAGATAATAATGCTGAGCTTTTTAAAAAAAAAAAAAAATTAATTAATTTTTTTCAAATAAGTTTATCAGGAAGGAGATGGGGGACAATGGCCAAACCCTTACATAGCTGTGGAGTCATTTCTGGTTTGGCAGCAGAAAGCGCACACAGGTGGAAATTCATTAAAGGTCAGATTGCCCACACAACGCTGGTGTGTACTCCAGTGTGTGTGTGTGTGTGTGTTTTACGTTCCAGGGGAGTGTCCCTGGGGACTAGCAGTGGAAAGAGCAGAGCTGTGTGTGTGTGTGTGTGTGTGTTTTTATTCCATTCGCTTATTTGATCTGTTCTTTGCTTCCTTTCCTTGTGTCCTGTCCTAGGATGGAAGGCCAAAACCGGGTATAAAACATGTGAAATTGATGTCAGGAATCAGGCCTTGTCAGCGTGTTGTTTGTGTTCTCAGTGTGTTGATCATAGCCTGACTCCGGATGTGAATTTCACGTATTTTTGAGCCGTTTTGGCCTTCCTTACCAGGGAAGGATGCAAGCTGTACTGAGGTTGTACAGCACTGTGGTCGATGTTTTTAAATATGCTTTATAAATAAAAGTCGACTTTACTTGAAATGAATGGTCCTCATCTCTAAAAGCGCTGTACGACTCAGCAGGTCCCCTGGGCCTTGCCCCGCCCCCCCCCCCCCCCCCCCCCCGCAGTTGCAGTTTCATTTACTGATGATCTGAAACTGAGATTCATCTGGATATTTTTACACGGGTCTGGGTTAAAAATGCCGTGGAAGAGAGAAGTTTGCGTGTACTTTCTATTCTTGGGGAAGTTCAGTGGAAAAAAAGACGAAAACCCAAAAACTTTCAACCCGAACATGTTCAAAACGCGTTCACCATTTTAGTGCTTGCCCGCTTTGTTAAATTGAGTAACTGGTCGGTGTTTGCCACTGAGTGAATTTTTAATTCACAAAATTCAGCCTTCAGCTGATTTCCAACTCCACACCACCCCAATCCCCTGACCCCCACCCCCCGATCTGTCAATTAAAAAAATCATTTTTTTAAGTTGACATCTCTGTCAGTCTTAAAGAGGGCCCCATGTGGATGGCTAGTCACGCTCAAACATAGACCAGTGTGGCCTTAACGCGTTGGTGGTATACTGCTTTTAAAATTCTCGATATGCCAATCTAATGAAGGCTTTTTCCTTCCTCCACCAAGAGTGCCTTGAACTTCACTTTACATTACAGGCATTTAGCAGACACTCTTATCCAGAGCGACTTGCACAGCTTTTTACACAGCATTTACATTGCATTCATTCAGCTGTACATATAGTGAAGCAATGCAGGTTATGTGCTGTGGCACCCATCTTTGTTTTTTTTTTTTTGGCTGGACCGCAAAAGCGGGGCCAGCCCTACAAACGCGAATGTCTGTGACTGAGTGATCTGACTGAGTTATAAAGTTGCACCATTGGTCGGCCGAGTTATGAAGTTACACCATTGGTCGGCCGGCTCACGTGTGTTAGGTCCAGCCATATACTAGGTTTTGACCTGGTCTTGTTTAATTTAATTTTAAATTCCCCCCCCCCCCAACCATGCCGTAAGCCCTGTGCGTTTGTCAGGAGGAGGAGGAGGAAGAGGAGGAGACGAGGTGTGAGGGAGCGGTACTTAGCGCTTGGCTCACTGTATCGATCCTGTAAAGCGGCTGTTTGGGTTTAGTTTTTGGGGTTTGGCCTGCAGGGTGTGACTCAGCCCCGCCGGCCTCTCCCTGCCGCTCTGCTGCGGTGAGCACAGGCCTCTCCCTGCCGCTCTGCTGCGGTGAGCACAGGCCTCTCCCTGCCGCTCTGCTGCGGTGAGCGCAGGCCTCTCCCTGCCGCTCTGCTGCGCTGAGCACAGGCCTCTCCCTGCCGCTCTGCTGCGCTGAGCGCAGGCCTCTCCCTGCCGCTCTGCTGCGGTGAGCGCAGGCCTCTCCCTGCCGCTCTGCTGCGGTGAGCACAGGCCTCTCCCTGCCGCTCTGCTGCGGTGAGCGCAGGCCTCTCCCTGCCGCTCTGCTGCGGTGAGCGCAGGCCTCTCCCTGCCGCTCTGCTGCGGTGAGCGCAGGCCTCTCCCTGCCGCTCTGCTGCGGTGAGCGCAGGCCTCTCCCTGCCGCTCTGCTGCGGTGAGCGCAGGCCTCTCCCTGCCGCTCTGCTGCGGTGAGCGCAGGCCTCTCCCTGCCGCTCTGCTGCGGTGAGCGCAGGCCTCTCCCTGCCGCTCTGCTGCGGTGAGCACAGGCCTCTCCCTGCCGCTCTGCTGCGGTGAGCCCAGGCCTCTCCCTGCCGCTCTGCTGCGGTGAGCGCAGGCCTCTCCCTGCCGCTCTGCTGCGGTGAGCGCAGGCCTCTCCCTGCCGCTCTGCTGCGGTGAGCACAGGCCTCTCCCTGCCGCTCTGCTGCGGTGAGCGCAGGCCTCTCCCTGCCGCTCTGCTGCGGTGAGCGCAGGCCTCTCCCTGCCGCTCTGCTGCGGTGAGCGCAGGCCTCTCCCTGCCGCTCTGCTGCGGTGAGCGCAGGCCTCTCCCTGCCGCTCTGCTGCGGTGAGCGCAGGCCTCTCCCTGCCGCTCTGCTGCGGTGAGCGCAGGCCTCTCCCTGCCGCTCTGCTGCGGTGAGCGCAGGCCTCTCCCTGCCGCTCTGCTGCGGTGAGCGCAGGCCTCTCCCTGCCGCTCTGCTGCGGTGAGCGCAGGCCTCTCCCTGCCGCTCTGCTGCGGTGAGCGCAGGCCTCTCCCTGCCGCTCTGCTGCGGTGAGCGCAGGCCTCTCCCTGCCGCTCTGCTGCGCTGAGCGCAGGCCTCTCCCTGCCGCTCTGCTGCGCTGAGCGCAGGCCTCTCCCTGCCGCTCTGCTGCGGTGAGCGCAGGCCTCTCCCTGCCGCTCTGCTGCGGTGAGCGCAGGCCTCTCCCTGCCGCTCTGCTGCGGTGAGCGCAGGCCTCTCCCTGCCGCTCTGCTGCGGTGAGCGCAGGCCTCTCCCTGCCGCTCTGCTGCGGTGAGCGCAGGCCTCTCCCTGCCGCTCTGCTGCGCTGAGCGCAGGCCTCTCCCTGCCGCTCTGCTGCGGTGAGCGCAGGCCTCTCCCTGCCGCTCTGCTGCGCTGAGCACAGGCCTTGGCTGAGGCCCCAACGCTGATTTATTTGTTCTGTCTCGCGTGAGTCAGTCCCGTCCGTCTGTCTGAACGACGTGGTGAGTCAAAGCTCACGCAGACTACGGCTTGGGGGGGGGGGGGGGGATGTCTGTTTTTATTTTTGGGTGGCCTGCTATTGATCATGTGTGTCACAAGTAACAAGCAATTCTTTTTTTTTTTTTTAAGTTTAAAAAAAAAATTGCGCCTCTCTTGCGTTGGCAGAAGTGGCGGAAGACCTATGATCGCCGAGCGGCGTTTTCCCCGTTTCACTTCCTGTTTGTGTCTGATATAACGGGATGATCGGAAGCCCAGCGAATCGCCAGACCCCCTAACCCTGACGCTAACCTGCTCTGATTGGTTGGCCCTCGCTGACGGGGCGTTGCTGGCGAGATTGGCGGGGCGGGTGACGAATTTAGCGGCTTTAAAAAAAAAAATAAATAAATAAAAAATTTTATTTTTATGCGCGCCACAGGAAGTCCATTGTTTGCGGGACGTTGACTCGATCACCCCTCGGACCGTTTCCTGAACGGATCTGTCCTGATTGCAGGGGTCTACCCCTTCCCCCCCCCCGACGGACGGGAACAGCCCGGTCTGACCTGGGGCCTGTGGCTTTTGTGTGGTTTCATTCTCCTGCCTTTTCTTTAGGATTTACCGTTGTACATCTTTTCTCCATTCTCTGCCGTTCCCAGTAGCACTAGAAGTCATTTGAAAATTTAAAAACTCCCCTCTGTGTCGTGGCGGAAACGTAAATCTGCATTCCCGGGAATAATCGGGAAACATCCCATTCCTGGGAGCGGTTGGCGGTTGTGCTTTTCCGAATTGCTCGGGACGGGTTCAGGATCAGAAGGGTGAGGTAGAGGCCTTCGAAGGATGTGATCCGCTCTCCCTCCCGCTCTCTCTGTCTCTCTCTCTCTCTGACTCACCCACACACTCATACTCAAGGAGGGGCGATGACCCAGACTTGAACCACAACAAAATAATTACTCCTGTTTGTTTCAGTCTATCGCCTATCGGTGTCTGACGTTTGTGTTCTTTATCGGTCATAATATTTACACAGCCGTTGGTAGCATTGTGAGATTCAGTTGTGAGAGGAATTAATATGAGTTAAAAGTTGAAAACAAGATGTCATGCTCTGGCTAGCTTGCTTAACATGAGTTAATTACAGATTGCTTCTAATGTGTTAAGGCATGTTAAGGTTGCAGCGAGGCCGGTGTTAAGGCGTTTTGCGTTAAGGTTGCAGTGATGCCGGTGTTAAGGCATGTTGTGTTAAGGTCGCAGTGAGGCCGGTGTTAAGGCGTTTTGTGTTAAGGTTGCAGTGAGGCCAGTGTTAAGGCGTTTTGCGTTAAGGTTGCAGTGAGGCCGGTGTTAAGGCATGTTGTGTTAAGTTTGCAGTGATGCCGGTGTTAAGGCTGCAGTGAGGCCAGTGTTAAGGCGTTTTGTGTTAAGGTTGCAGTGAGGCCGGTGTTAAGGCATGTTGTGTTAAGGTTGCAGTGAGGCCGGTGTTAAGGCATGTTGTGTTAAGGTTGCAGTGGGGCCGGTGTTAAGGCATGTTGTGTTAAGGTTGCAGCGAGGCCGGTGTTCAGGCGTTTTGTGTTAAGGTTGTAGTGAGGCTGGTGTTCAGGCGTGTTGTGTTAAGGTTGTAGTGAGGCTGGTGTTCAGGCGTGTTGTGTTAAGGTTGCAGTGAGGCCGGTGTTAAGGTGTTTTGTGTTAAGGTTACAGTGAGGCCGGTGTTAAGGCATGTTGTGTTAAGGTTGCAGTGAGGCCGGTGTTACGGCGTTTTGTGTTAAGGTTGCAGTGAGGCCGGTGTTAAGGCGTTGTGTGTTAAGGTTGCAGTGAGGCTGGTGTTAAGGCGTTTTCCGTTAAGGTTGCAGCGAGGCCGGTGTTACGGCGTTTTGTGTTAAGGTTGCAGTGAGGCCGGTGTTAAGGCGTTTTGTGTTAAGGTTGCAGCGAGGCCGGTGTTAAGGCGTTTTGTGTTAAGGTTGCAGTGAGGC
The DNA here is from genome assembly GCF_013347855.1 of Anguilla anguilla. NCBI lineage: Eukaryota > Metazoa > Chordata > Actinopteri > Anguilliformes > Anguillidae > Anguilla > Anguilla anguilla. The sequence goes on from NC_049206.1 coordinate 3,078,551, forward strand.
CGGTGTTCAGGCGTTTTGTGTTAAGGTTGTAGTGAGGCTGGTGTTCAGGCGTGTTGTGTTAAGGTTGCAGCAGGGCCGGTGTTAAGGCGTGTTGTGTTAAGGTTGCAGTGAGGCCGGTGTTAAGGCATGTTGTGTTAAGGTTGCTGTGAGGCCGGTGTTAAGGCATGTTGTGTTAAGGTTGCAGTGAGGCCGGTGTTAAGGCGTGTTGTGTTAAGGTTGCAGTGAGGCCGGTGTTAAGGCGTTTTCCGTTAAGGTTGCAGTGAGGCCGGTGTTACGGCGTTTTGTGTTAAGGTTGCAGTGAGGCCGGTGTTAAGGCGTTGTGTGTTAAGGTTGCAGTGAGGCTGGTGTTAAGGCGTTTTCCGTTAAGGTTGCAGTGAGGCCGGTGTTAAGGCATTTTCCGTTAAGGTTGCAGTGAGGCCGGTGTTAAGGCATGTTGTGTTAAGGTTGCAGCGAGGCCGGTGTTAAGGCATGTATGGGTAGCTTTAGCCGGACTGCGGGGCGCAGGTTCCAGGCTGCGGCTAACGGCTCTGCGGCTAACGCCTCTTCCCCACGGCGTAGCAGATGGGCGATGGGCTGACTGCATCCAGGCCCTCGCTGCTTCGACAGTGCTTCCTGCTGATCCCCCCCCCCCCCCCCCAGCTTCCGCTCTTCCCTACACCCCTCGGCTGACCCTTCACCCCTCTCAGCTCCCCTCTCAGCTGACTTGGCACTGAGGAACTGTGGGCTTCCGGCAGGAACAGGGGTCTGTGGGACTGTGTGAGCAGAAAGTCAGGCTTTTTTTTTCTTTTAAAAATGGAGTGCCTCTCGTCACCCAGGGAAACGGGGGGATTGTGACATCATACCTATGGGTCGCAGGGGGTTCACTGCTGTTGGAATGAGACTTCTCTCTTTCTTTCTCTCTCTTCCTCCCTCTCCCTCTCTCTCTCTCTCTCGTCACTGGTCTTCTCTTGCTCCCTGTCTGCACCCCCCCCCTTTCCTTTTTTTTAATTAGACAACAAAATCAAAAGAGAATATGAATATTCATAAGGCAGCCACATTAATATGCACAATTATGCAAATGTGTGTGCAATTAAGTCTCTTCTCTCACAGTTAATGCACAAGACAAGGGGGTGGGGGCGGGGTTCATGGGGGGGTGTTCGAAATTTCTGCTTCAGTGAGCTTTAAAATGAACTCTTGTGTCACTTTTTAAAGAAAAAAAGAAGCCTTTTTATTTTAATGATTTTTTAAAGAGGAGCGAGCTGCTCAGAGATGTGTGTGTGTGTGTGTGTGCGTGGTGTGTACGCGCGTGTTACCCACGTATGCTTTCATCACATCTGTCTGTGTGTACATAACATGACGCATGCTTCCTGGACATGATCCACTATGGGGTTTGTGTAGTGTGTGCGTGTGTGTATTTGGTGTGTGTACAGGTGCGTGTGTCTGTGCACGTATGTGCTCCTGTGATTGGTGTGGGTGTAGTGTGTGTGCGTGCGTGCGTGTGTGTGTGTATGATGCGTGTTTGGGTCCCTGTGAGTGCTGTTGTTGGTGTGGGTGTAGTGTGTGTGCGTGCGTGTGTGTGTGTATGATGCGTGTTTGGGTCCCTGTGAGTGCTGTTGTTGGTGTGTGCGTGTGTGTGTGTATGCTGCGTGTTCGGGTCCCTGTGAGTGCTGTTGTTGGTGTGGGTGTAGTGTGCGTGTGTGTGTGTATGCTGCGTGTTCGGGTCCCTGTGAGTGCTGTTGTTGGTGTGTGTGTGTGTGTGTGTGTGTGTGTGTGTGTGTGTGTGTGTGTGTGTGTGTGTGTGTGTGTGTGTGTGTGTGTATGCTGCGTGTTCGGGTCCCTGTGAGTGCTGTTGTTGGTGTGGGTGTAGTGTGCGTGTGTGCTGTGTGTTTGGGTCCCTGTGAGTGCTGTTGTTGGTGTGTGTGTGTGTGTGTATGCTGTGTGTTTGGGTCCCTGTGAGTGCTGTAATTGGTGTGTGTGTAGTGTGTGTGTGTGTGTGTGTATGCTGCGTGTTCGGGTCCCTGTGAGTGCTGTTGTTGGTGTGGGTGTAGTGTGCGTGTGTGTGTGTATGCTGCGTGTTCGGGTCCCTGTGAGTGCTGTTGTTGGTGTGTGTGTGTGTGTGTGTGTGTGTGTGTGTGTGTGTGTGTGTGTGTATGCTGCGTGTTTGGGTCCCTGTGAGTGCTGTTGTTGGTGTGTGTGTGTGTGTGTATGCTGCGTGTTTGGGTCCCTGTGAGTGGTCTTTGTGGGGACCGGACGCGCTCCTGGGTGCGGTACGGTGGGGCTCTGAGGGCCTCACAGGGGTGAAGCGGCGTCCCGTCGGAGCTCTGAGCGCCGGTTGAGCGGACTGCCGCCGTTACCGTAGCGATGCAGCCCCGCCAGGCCTCGCCTCACACACCCTGCTGGGGTACTGGCTGACTGAGCCGCCGCCGGCCCTGGAGCCTTAGAACCACAGCGCCCCCCCTGGGCTTGGCACTGTAATTACGCTTCCTGTTCGTCTGCTGTTGTAGAAGCTGATTTATTTATTTATTTATTTTTGTTAGGTGGGCATTTGTTTTGCTTGGGCCAAAATGGCTTCTCATGCACCATGTGTCACCTGACTGATCCATGTGCTATGATCAGGCCTATGGAACACGGTTAAGATGTTTATATGCGTGTCAGGTAGGCCAGTTGGGTCACTGAGTTGGGGGGGGGGGAGGGGGTGGGGGGTCATAATGAGGGACCTGATGTTGACTCAGAGAGGGGGCGCCCCACCCCCGACCTGGGAGCCCTAGCTGATCAGGGGGGTGTGGAGGTCAGAGGTCAGAGGTCACGAGGCTGTCATAAGCCTCCCTCGGTTTGATTAACCTGCGGACGGGACAGGCCTTGGGGATTTTTTCTGGGGGGGGGGGGGTTGGTTTCTTGTGGGAGGTGCTGGCTGGGTCTGAAGCACCTCCTGATTACTGGAGGTTCCTTATCACTGGCTTAGGCCAGTGCTCCGTACTGTGCAAACCAAAATCCGGTTTCTTTCACGCTCAGTAGGGTGGGGGGTGGGGGGTGGGGTGGGGGTGCGGAAGGGACAGTTGATTGTTCGTGCGCTTTTGTGTCTTTGGAGCTGTGGAACGTTTGGAGAAATTCTTGAACCCGCAGAGGTCGTGGTAGAGGTAGCGATTGTGGTTGTAGTAGGGATATGGGCTGAGGTTGTGGTTGTCATTGGGATATGTGTTGAGGTAGCGATTGTGGTTGAAGTAGGGATATGGGTTGTGGTTGTAGTAGGGTTATGATCTGAGGTTGTGGTTGTAGTAGGGATATGGGTTGAGGTTGTGGTTGGTAGGGGCTGTATGTGGTAATGACTGTTTTTGGGTAGTGGGTGTCATTGGTAGTGATCTTGGTTGTGTTTGTTGAGGGGAACGGTAGGGGTTGTGGAAGTAGCAGTAGTGGTAATATGGTTCCTCTTTTCCCCCCCCAAGAGTTTCGGATCATTCAATCCATCCCTCCCTCCCTCCCTCCTTCCTCTGTACTGGCTGCTGATTGGCTAGATGTGCTTTCTGCTGACCTGCTTTGACCTGTCAGGGCTCTGTAGGTCAGGTGAGGGACACAGGTTTTCAGACACAACCATGAGATCATCTTCTCTCTGTCTGCTTTCCCCAAACTCGGGCTGTCCCCTGAGGCCCTCAGTATGCCCTCTCCCCCCGACCTGACTGACCTCCCCCGTCTCTCTCTCTCTCTCTCTCTCTCTCTCTGCAGGTTTGGACGAGCGAAGTGGCTCCGCCTCCTGGGGTTCGGGCGAACAGAACACCCCCTCCTTCAACCAGGGCCGGGTAAGAACACATGCTACGCGCTACGCGCTACACGCTACGCACTGCACACCCTTCGTAGCCTACCACACCGGACACAATTAGCCCCACCTCACATTGACTTGTGTAATAACTTGGTTCCCTCTGGAGGGGGGATCCTTGAGTTCTCGTACCCCACAGTCAGTTTTCTCCAACCCTGCATCCCTGGCGAAGGCTTTCGTTTCTTCCTCTTCCGCGAAAGCGTGAGATTGGCACGGCGCGACCCGTTTCTAAAACGCGCCCCGTGTGCGTTCCCTGGAACACCTCGCGCTCAGCACCCGTGTGCATCGCTGCACCAGCGGCGGTTTGAGGCTGCAGTTGTGGGTTCAAGGTGCTCATGTTTGTGTGTGTGTGGGCGTGCGTTTGTTTGAGTGTGTGTGTGTGTGTGTCTGTGTGTGTGTGTGTGCGCGCGCGTGTGTGTGTGCGTGCGTGCGTGCGACGGGTCTGAGTTGTCTCTGTTCTGTGGCTGTAACTGTTCCAGCCCTTAGAGAATTCGCACCTCAGCCGATCTCTGCAGGCGAGGGCCTGCTGACAGTGTCCTTGTTTTCCTCTCTCGCTCTGTTTCTCTCTCGCTCCTTCTCTCCGCGCTCCCCTCTGTCGGAGCGCAGTGCTGCTCCCACACTGGTTTAAATGGGCCTGCCGCAGACCTGACACAGGGAGCCTCTAGCTTAGTTTTTTCCCAATAGCTGCGTTTTTAAACATGGAGATTTCTGTTGGGTTTGTAGCACTGCTGCATTGTCCTAACAAGCATAATGAAGTCTCCTTCCCTCCTCCTTTCTATATCTCTCTCCCTCCGTCCATCCCTCTCACTCGCCCTCCAACCCTCTCTCTCTCCTCCTCTCGCTCCCTCTCTCTCCTCCCTCCCTCCCTCCCTCCATCCCTCTCTCTCTCTCTCCTTGCAGCAGTATGGAGAGGACTCTCATTACAGTGACCACGAGGGGCTGACTGCCTCTCCCTTTCTCACCCAGGGCATTGTGGGTAAGTGTCCAGGTGAAGGGCGTGGGGGCGGGGGCGGGGTGGTGTTGGGTTCCTAATTGGCTCTCTCTGGACAGAGGAGTTCACGACCCCTAGGCCCCCTCTCAGTGCTCCACCTTCCCTACATCCTTCAACTTTTACCACCTCCCAGAGTCCTTCGCCCCCGTGCGAAGCGAGTGTGGGAGGTGGTGGGGTTGAGGTCACATCCCTGGTGGGGCTTGCTCATTCTGGCCTGCTGTCGTTGAAGGGTCTGTCACATCCCCCCCCCAGGTACAGGGGTCTCTCGCTCCAGTCCTGGGGGGGGTGCAGTTTGACCTTTCAGAACTTATTCATGAATGTTAAACATTTCTTTACAGAACACAGGGGTGTAGCTGTCCCTGCTGCAGTCTTGTGAGTCGTGTCGGGTGTTAAATTTGGTGTTGTGAACGGTGGCGCTGCTGTGGTTTGTGGGGCAGTAGCCCTGTGGGGGGGGTGGGGGGGGGGTGAAGGGGGCAGTAGGGGGTTCTGCCTCTGCCCTGCATGTCCTGCTCACACCCTTTTGTTCCCCTCCCCTCCTCCCTCTCTCTCTCTCTCTCCAGGTAAAAATGAGCGAGGCTCGTACTCTTTTGGGGCTCAGGTAAGACCCAACCCCTCTGTCTGTCTGTCTGTCTGTCAGTGTGTTCACATGCGCATGTGTACCTGTGTATACCTGTTCATACCTGTGCGTGCCTGCGCATACCTGCGCGTGCCTGTGTATACCTGCGTGTACCTGTGCGTACCTGTGCATACCTGTGCGTGCCTGCGCATACCTGTGCATACCTGCGCGTGCCTGTGCATACCTGTGCTAACGCTGCTCTCCCTGCAGGCCGGGTTCCTGCCGGACATGCCCATGCCCAGCCCGGGCGCCCTCTCCCCCTCCGCCCTGAAGTCCACCTCGCACTACTACTCCTCGTATCCCAGCAACGGCAGGCGACGCCCCCCGGAGGGCACCATGGGTAAGAGGGCAGAGCCGGGCTGTAGTAGAGGTTGCGGCTGTTAATGCGTTGCGTGTAGCCATGGCGATATTTGGCGTGCTGAAAGGGTGGTGTGGCGTTCAGCTGCGTGTGTTGAGCTGACAGGCGTTCAGCTGCGTGTGTTGAGCTGACGGGTGTTCAGCTGCGTGTGTTGAGCTGACAGGCGTTCAGCTGCGTGTGTTGAGCTGACGGGTGTTCAGCTACGTGTGCTGAGCTGACCGGCGTTCAGCTGCTTGTGTTGAGCTGACCGGCGTTCAGCTGCTTGTGTTGAGCTGACCGGTGTTCAGCTGCGTGTTGAGCTGACCGGCGTTCAGCTGCTTGTGTTGAGCTGACCGGTGTTCAGCTGCATGTTGAGCTGACGGGCGTTCAGCTGCTTGTGTTGAGCTGACCGGTGTTCTCTCTCCTCTCTGCTCACAGACACCCAGCCCAAGAAGATCAGGAAAGTGCCCCCTGGCCTGCCCTCCTCGGTGAGTACTGCACACACACACACACACACACACACACACACTCACACACACACACGCACAGTCGTTTGTGTCGAGTGCCTGCTGTGTTGTCCGGTGTTGCACAGATCCCTCTTCACCTCCATGCTCTGTACATCCCCCTCTTCACCTCCATGCTCTGTACATCCCCCTCTTCACCTCCATGCTCTGTACATCCCCCTCTTCATCTCCATGCTCTGTACATCCCCCTCTTCATCTCCGTGCTCCGTGCTCGGGTCTGGTGTGGTGAGTGCTCGTGCGGTTCGGTCGAGGTCCTGGTCTGGTGTGGTGAGTGCTGGTGCGGTTCGGTCGAGGTCCTGGTCTGGTGTGGTGAGTGCTCGTGCGGTTCGGTCGAGGTCCTGGTCTGGTGTGGTCAGTGTTGGTACGGTTTGGTCGAGGTCCTGGTCTGGTGTGGTGAGTGCTGGTACGGTTTGGTCGAGGTCCTGGTCTGGTGTGGTGAGTGCTGGTACGGTTTGGTCGAGGTCCTGGTCTGGTGACCGGCCCACTTTCGGCAGTTTCGGCATGTTCTCGTCCGCGTGTCGCAGCGTCTGACCGCATCTCTCCGTGTGAGGCCTGGCGTGAGGAGGCGGTAAAATGTGGGGGATCAGCTCAGCCAGCTCCCAACTCACTGCTATGAAAACGAGTGTTTAGTGTGCCACGGTTGTAGTGATGTGGTTTGTGTGTGCTTTAGGTGATGACATAAGATTAAAAGTAATAATAAGAATAATTTCCCCCGTGTTGGCGCCTTGTCATGTGGTCTGTTACGGCTCTTCTGATTGGAGCAAGGCTCTGCACTGACCCTGCAGTGACCCTTCACTCTGAGTGACCCAGCGGAAAGGCCATAGGCTTCCAGGACCCAGTGTCTGAGCCCGGATTAAGAGCTGTCCTCTTCCTCCCCCGAAATCTGGGCTCTGCCCTCACCCCGCAAATCCCCCCCGAGCAGACATCTATCCCCTAATCCCCTAATTACCTGCCCACCCAAGCCCCGCCTCTCTCTGGGCTCGCCATGGCAACCAGGGGGTGGATTGCCCCACGTGCATTGTGACATCACACCAGCAGTGTGTCACCGGGGCGTCCCGTGTTCCAAACGCTGTGAATGAGAAATGGTTGCCGTGGTGCCGCAGGCTGGACTCCTGCAGCCTGCTTGTGTTCCGGAACATTCAGTGATGTCACACATGCCTGATCAGTGATGTCACTGATGCTTCTTCCATTCTGTTGGTTTGTTTATTTATTTATAGATTTTTAACTGATTCCGTTTGCCCTTCACTCTCTGCTTGTGTCTACGCTGTTACTTCAGAAGTCTCTCTCTCTCGCACATGCACAACTCACTCACTCTCTCGCACTACACACACACACACACACACACACACACATGCACACATGCCCTTTGTCCTCAGGTTAGCTTAATTATCCCACAGGCTTATTATACATGCTGGGGTATTCTCTGTACTCGTTCTCACCTGAATCCCATGGCATTCACCTCCATCCATGCATCCATCCGTCCATGCATCCCCTCTCTCCCCCTCTCTCTCTACCTCTCGCTCTCTCCCTCTCTCTCCCTCTCTCTCTCTCAGCCCCTCCTCTGCTCGGTTGGGCTCCCTGTGGAGTTGGCCAGGCTCCAGCAGTGGGCAGATGGCTCTGTAATTAGAAGTGCTTCTCCTCTCTCTCCCTTCCCCTCTCTCTCTCTCTCTCTCTCTCCCTTCCTCCGTCTCTCTCTCTTTCTCTTCCCCCCTTCCCTACCCGCCCCTCCCGCTGTAATCAAATTACATGGGGGGGGGGATCTTGCGTTTGTGTTCTCCCCGCGTTTCTTCAGTTATGAGAGAGAGACCGAGAGAGGGAGATGGAGGGAGGGAGAGAGGGACACTGAGTGAAAGATGGAGGGAGACTGAGGGAGAGATGGAGAGCGAGAGAGAGAGAGAGAGAGAGAGAGGGAGAGATCGCGTGTCTTCAGTCATCCAGAAGAGAGGGAACATGAGCCCTGCAGGGGGTCCCCCCTCCCTCTCAGTGCTCAGTCTGCATGTTGTCTTTTTTTTCCTTTTTTTCTTTTGGGGGGGGGGGGAGTGGGGGGTGGTTTTGATGTCAGGAGGGGGAGGCAGAGGAACTGGGGTTTCTATTCACAGACCTCTTAGGCCACGTCCTTCCGATTCCAAACAAACCCCCCCCCCCCATCCTTTTTCCTTTGGGGACCACAGAAATTGATGCGTCTAGATGAGCTTTGATCTAAGCGCCCCCCCCCCCGTATTCAGATCATAGAAATGCTATTTCCGTGTGTTGAGGTTTTTCGTCAAGCGCCCCGCCCCCTGCCCCCCTCCCAATTTGTGTATGGAGGCACACTGCCATGGTCCTCGCTGTTCCGGAACATTCTCACGAATTCCACCCCTGTGCTTCCCCACCCATCCCGACTCGATTTGGGGTCCCAGCGCTCCCTCCCTGCCAAAGACCCCGCTGGGACCGCTAAACGGGAATCCTCCCTCGTACTCTGCTGTGACGGACAGGAGTCGCGGTGGGGCGTGGGGGGTGGGGCGATGATGTCACCAAAGGGGTGTGGTCTTGCCTCATCCTGTGCCCGCACCATGTCCAGGCTGGCATGGGCCTGGACCCACCTCTCCACCCAGAAATAAATAAGAATTAAGTGAATGACACGCGGAGTCTCTGATCTGAACGCGTTTTGGGCCAGCCCATGTGAGGTGCTCATAACCTGTAAGGATGCACCCGTACGAGTGAACGTCTGTCCTGTGCACCTGGCAGGTCTACGTCTCCGCCTCTGGGGAGGACTACAATCGGGATGGCGCGGGATTCCCCGCCTCCAAGTCTGGGACAGCCTACCCCTTCTACATGCAAGGTTAGCCTATCCGGAGAGAGAGCCTTGGGGCACAGCCCAATCGGTGTGCCCACAGTGACAGATGATTATTTCTGAGAGCGCACACCGACTGATATTTACCCCTCCCACCTTCATTTTGACAGACCCCCCCTCTGATCCCTGGGGCCAATCAGCGTACTCCACCATGCTGGGCAACCCACCTATCATGAGCCAGCAGGGTGCCTTCCCTCCAATCAATCACCAGGACAGGATGGTGAGGCCCTCTTCTGTGCTGCAATTAGCTTGTGTAGTAGAACTACAGTACCCATAATGCTCAGCAGGACTAACACATTACTTCCTCCCTTTCCACCTTCTCCAGAAGAGGCAGCCCCTGCCTATGTCCTCTCAGAACTACCCCCTCCACGGCAGCGAGGTCAACAGCAACCTGCCCTCCAACTTCCACTCTGGGTCAGGGGGGTACGGAGTCACAAATCACACGCCCCCCATCAACGGAGCAGAGGGCATCATGGGTAATCATTATCTGTTTTAGCAGAGACTGCAGTCGTTTAGTTTTTCTGTTCTGTATTTTATTTGCTCATTTTTGACCTGGTGCTGCTCAATACTGAAGTGCTGGAATTGAAAGCTTCAATTTTCAAGTTAATTTTTACTTTTTCTTTTTTTTTTTCTCCTGCCATCCCCCCCCCCCCCCCCCCCCAAATGTCCAGCTGCCGGCCGGGGCACCACGGCGGGGAGCTCCGGGGACGAGATCGGGAAAGCCCTGGCTTCGGTGAGAGGGCCGACTGAATGGGGGGGGAAATGGATTCATCTGATTGGGCAAGCGGGGGGAAATGGGTTAATCTGATTGGACGAACAAGGGGTGGGTTAAAGATCACTGCCGTCTCTTGTTCTCAGCCTCTGAATTACCAGCTTTCTGACCCTGTCATTCACAGATATATCCCTCGGACCACAACAGCAACACCTTCCCCTCCACCCCGTCCACCCCCGGAGGCTCCCCCCAGGGCATCTCAGGTGAGTGGGCGTGGCCGGGTGCGGCTGGGCGGGCCTGAGGGCGTGGTGGGGTGAGGGTCAGGGCGGGGCTGAGGGTTGGGGCACTGTGGGTGAAGTGGCACTTCAGCAATGGCTGAAAAGCACACTGGTGAATTTGCAGGCTTGCAGTGCCACCTACTGTACAGATGGGAGAATTGCAGCTTACACGTTTACATCCCTGGAGGAAATAGTTGTGCCTGTGTTTTCTGTGTTTGCCCCACTTCCTGCCTCGTAAAGCACATTTACGGATATAAAGTGGTTTATTTGTTATTCAAAATGCATATATCTTTAGCATTATTAAAACCATAACTGCGTGAAACGAACGAGCTGCTGTGTGTGTGTTCAGCTGCAGCGGCTCAGTGGTCCCGAGCTCCAGGTCAGGCCTCCCTGTCCCCCAACTACGAGGGAGGACTGCACGCGCTGGTGAGCTGACGGGCGGCGGCTGCGCCCCTCTAATTTAGGCACTCGGGTGGGGGAGGTGGGGGGGAGGGGGGCTGAGAGTCTCCATCCAAACGATCCCCTTTAAAAGAGGAGTGGTTTTTTTGGCCCTGTTTGTTTGTCTGGACGGTGCTAGTGCTAACGCTAACGCTAGGATGTGAGTGTGTGTGAATGTGGATGAATGTGTATAAACCGTGTGCAAATAACTATATACATGTGTGTACATGTGTGTGTTACTATATAGTTGTGTGTGCAACTGTGTGCAACTGTGTGCAACTGTGTGTAACTGTGTAACTGCGTATAACTGTGTAACTGAGTGTGACTGTGTGACTGTGTAACTGCGTATGTAACTGTGTGTGACTCTAACTGTGTGTGACTGTGTGTAACTAACTGTGTGTGACTGTGTGTGACTGTGTGTGACTGTGTGTAACTGTGTAACTGCGTATAACTGTGTAACTGAGTGTGACTGTGTGACTGTGTAACTGCGTATGTAACTGTGTGTGACTCTAACTGTGTGTGACTGTGTGTAACTAACTGTGTGTGACTGTGTGTGACTGTGTGTAACTGTGTGCGACTGTGTAACTGTGTGTGACTGTGTATAACTGCGTGTAACTGTGTAACTGTGCGCAGCAGAGTAAGATGGAGGACCGGCTGGAGGAGGCCATCCACGTGCTGCGGAGCCACGCTGTGGGACAGGGCCCCGGCGGGGGGGGGCCCGACTTACACAGCCTGCTGCACAGCGGGGGCCTGGGGGGGCTGGTGCAGGCCTTCAACAACGGGGGCCTGCCGCTCTCCAACCGCCACCCCGCCATGGTGAGGCTGGGGTCCCCGCACCCCCACTTTCAGCTCCGCAGTCACCCGCTCACCGTCACATTAATAATGACATTAGTCACTCATTCAGCATGCGGTCAGTCTTTCAGTCTGTCGCTCACTTGCTCACTTGGTCAGTTGCTCAGTCTGTTTTTTGCTTGGTCAGTTGTGCTCTTTACATCTTGTCATTTCTCCCTATCTCTCCCTCACTCTCTCTCTCATGCCCTCTCTCACTCTCCCCTCTCTCTCCATCTCTCCCCCCCCCCCCCCCCAGGTGAATAATCACCATGACGACTCGGGCCTGTCCCCCGGGGGCGCCCTGCTGGGTCACCACGCCCCGGTGTCTGCGCAGGCCGCCTCCCTGTCTGACCTCGCCCGCCAGCCCGAGGGCTTCAGTGGTGAGGCTCCCTCCCGTGTGCGCCTCGCGCATCTCGCTTTCAATATAGCGTCTTTACCCTGGCTGTGCTGCACACACACACACTCACACACACACACACACTCGCTCTCACTCACACACACACACACACACACACACACACTCTCACACACACACACACACACTCTCTCTCACACACACACACACACACACACACACACACACTCTCTCTCACACACTCACACACACACACACACACACACACCCGGGTAACCGCGCTCTCTGACCGGAGACCGGAGGGTGTTCCCGCACGCGGGACGCGCTGTAGAGCCGCCCCTGTGCAGCGGGGGGTTTGATTCCCGCCGCGGTGCTTTATGTGCTGTGACCCCATGTCCATCTGGATCCCTCTTTGCTCTTCCCCTCATCTACACGCGAGGGGAAAAAACACGAGCCATTAAAAAATGATGAAGTACAAACACGAGTATAAATGGTGGGTGTGTATGCAGCACATCATAGATGCGCACAGAAGGAGAGGACCTGCTGGCGCTGCGCAGCTGCTTACTGTAGCTGGGCCTCTTCACTAACTGCGTACCCACTGGCTGCAGGTGACATCACAAACGTGCGAGTGGAACGTTCTCAGCTGAACGTTCTGATGATGTCACAATCACTGCTGGTTCTAGAACACTGACTTATTAAAAAAAAAAAAAAATTTAAACGGTTGCAGTGCTAATGTGGGGTAGGCGGGCGAGCTCGGCGTGCTGTTGTGTGTGGTAGCTGTTGGCTGGCTGTGCCCTGCTCCTGTGCTGAAGGGCGTGTCCACCCGACCCCTCTCAGGTGTGTCCGGAGGCGTGGCCCGAGCCGCGCACCCCCCCGGCGGCGAGATCGTCAAGCGGGAGGACAAGGAGGACGACGACAACTCCTCCATCACCGACAAGTCGGAGGACGAGAAGAAGGAGGGGAAAATGGGCCGCACCCGGACCAGGTAACTGCCCCGCCCTCCGCGCTCCCGGGCTGAGCCGGGCTGCTGGCCCAGTGTGGGGGGGTCAGTGTGTATAAGGGGTCTGAGCCAGGCTGCTGGCCCAGTGTGGGGGGGTCAGTGTATATAAGGGGGCTGAGCCAGGCTGCTGGCCCAGTGTGGGGGGTTCAGTGTATATAAGGGGGCTGAGCCAGGCTGCTGGCCCAGTGTGGGGGGGTCAGTGTGTATAAGGGGTCTGAGCCAGGCTGCTGGCCCAGTGTGGGGGGGTCAGTGTATATAAGGGGGCTGAGCCAGGCGGCTGGCCCAGTGTGGGGGGGTCAGTGTATATAAGGGGGCTGAGCCAGGCTGCTGGCCCAGTGTGGGGGGGTCAGTGTATATAAGGGGTCTGAGCCGGGCTGCTGGCCCAGTGTGGGGGGGTCAGTGTGTATGAGGGGTCTGGCTCTGAAATTTGGCTGATCTGTGTCACAGTTGGGACAGACGAGCCGTAGTGGAGACAAACAGTGATAAGGAATTTTTTTTAAATTTCAGTAATGGCAGGTGCACATTTGCAAAAAGTTAATGTACACACACAAACACACACACACGTGTGCACATGCACAGGCACACACAGACGCACACACATGCATACACGCGTACACACGTGCACCGGCACACACAGACCCACACGCACACACACACACAAATGTGCACACGCACAGAGACACGTGTGCAGATGCATGCACACACACACGCACACACACACGTGTGCAGACGCATGCACGCACGCGCACGCACGCACACACACACACACACACGTGTGCAGACGCATACACACTCTCACACACACACACACACACACACGCGCACACACACACACGTGCACACGTGCACACACACACACACACACACACGGCGTCTGTGACGGTGCTGCGTTTAGCGCTCTGTTCGCCGCTGTGTTTTTGTGCCGCTGGTGTCCTGGTAGTAAACTCATCCCACACAGGTGGAGACTAAACTGGCCATTTACACACTGCGGGGTGTGTGCCAGGGCGTCAGTGTGTGGGGTCAGTCAGTGTGGGGGTTGGTGTGTGGGGTCAGTCAGTGTGTGGGGTCAGTCAGTGTGGGGGTTGGTGTGTGGGGTCAGTCAGTGTGTGGGGTCAGTCAGTGTGGGGGTCGGTGTGTGGGGTCAGTCAGGCTGGGGGTCAGTGTGCGGGGTCAGTCAGGTTGGGGGTCAGTGTGTGTGGGTGATGGTCGGTGTTGGGTTCCGTGTGCAGGGTCAGTCAGTGTGCAGGTCGGTGTGTGTGGGGGATAGTGGGTGTGTGGGTGATGGTTGGTGTTGGGTTGTGGGGGATAGCGGGTGTGTGGGTGATAGCGGGTGTGTGGGTGCTGGTTGGTGTGGGGGATAGCGGGTGTGTGGGTGTGGGGGATAGCGGGTGTGTGGGGGATAGCGGGTGTGTGTGGGGGATAGTGGGTGTGTGGGTGCTGCTTGGTGTGGGGGATAGCGGGTGTGTGGGTGTGGGGGATAGCGGGTGTGTGGGGGATAGCGGGTGTGTGTGGGGGATAGTGGGTGTGGGTGCTGGTTGGTGTTGGGTTGTGGGGGATAGTGGGTGTGTGGGTGCTGCTTGGTGTTGGGTGCTGTGTTTGTGCGTGTGAGGCCCAGCTCGCTGGCCCTCTGATTGTCATGCTGTGCCCCCGTCTCTCACGTTGTTTTCAGAGAAGAGGCGCTTTCCTTCCAGTCTTTGGGCCCGCTGTCGGTCCCTGACGCAGAGTAAGTCCCCCCGCTGCCTCCGGGCAGTGCCAGACCACCCTTAAAATGCCCCCCTTCCCCCCCTTCGGCTGCTGTTCCCGTGACGATTGACGATAATTTGAACAGTACGAGCGTGAACGTCCTCAGCGTGTTTACTCCTGAACTTCTCCTCCTGAAGGTTTCTTGCAGCTAGTTTTAAAAATTTTTATTATTTTTAAAAAATCTCATTAGGTTCATTATTATTACCCAAACCAGCTCACGGGGTGTTTTTTATTTATAATTTTAGCAGAAGTCGCCCCCCCCGGGGGTTTTTGTGATTTTGATCACAAAATCAGTTTCCTTGAGTGCTGAGGAAGGTGTGGCCCACTATCATAGCCCAGTAGTTTTGGTCTTAAGCGTACGTTTTTAAATATCAACGTTGCTCAAAGCCAGTTAGCACCCGCTCCAGCCTGCGTGGGATAATAGCCATGTCGGTGTGTTGGCGCCTAATTCTTACATAAATTTTATTTATTTTTTTCAAATTTTAAGGTTTGAGCATTTTGTAGGCTTCTCATGTGAGGTGAATCTGTCGTACCGAATGACCCAACACTTCAATCATTCTGTGATCCTCCACCTCTGCCCTGTGAATGATGCATGCGTTTGCTGTTATGCGATAACTGTTACGATCAGGACATGTTGAAGGTTATGAACGTTAAGAGGTAGTTTGATGCTGTTGAGGGGTTGAATCTTGGTCTAGGATATCGGTCCAGTCCAAACTGTTGAATTGCACTGCTGGATGTGGCCGACGTGGCCAGTTTGTGCTGAAATGGAGTGTGTGTGTGTGCGCGTGAGTAAATGTGAGTGTGTGTGTGCGTGCATGAGTGTGTGTGTGTGCATGTGCATGTATGCATGAGTGTGTGTGTGCGCGTGAGTAAATGTGAGTGTGTGTGTGCGTGCATGTGTGCATGAGTGTGTGTGTGTGCGTGTATGCATGAGTGTGTGTGTGCGCGTGTGAGTAAATGTGAGTGTGTGACCATTTGATCAGTGCCGTAAGAGACGAGCCGTTTGTTTTGTTTCTGTCCGAGGCTCGTTCTCATTGTTTGTCTGCTCCCTGTCTCTCCGTCCGCTCCCGTTTTATTAAAAATAAACAAAAAAACAAAACCCGAACGAAATAATCTAAACGAAAATCGAACCCCGGTTAGTCTGGACGAGGATGACGAGGACCTGCCGGTGGAGGTGAAGGCGGAGCGGGAGAAAGAGCGGCGGGTGGCGAATAACGCCCGGGAGCGGCTGCGGGTTCGAGACATCAACGAGGCCTTCAAAGAGCTGGGCCGCATGTGCCAGATGCACCTGACCAATGAGAAGCCCCAGACCAAACTGCTCATCCTGCACCAGGCCGTCAACGTCATACTCAACCTGGAGCAGCAAGTGCGAGGTCAGTGGGGGGGCGGTAGGGGGGTGGGCCGGACGGTGGGGAGGGGGGGGGCACGTGGCGGATTCATGGGGAAGGGGGGGGGGGCTGGATTCTCCCATTCCCTCCCCCCTCCCCCAGGTCTAAAGTGCACATACAGTAGGTGAGTGTATGTGTACCCTATCAAAATGGCATGGGACTGTCTGCTTTTTCTTTTTTTTTTTTTGTTTGTTTTTGTTTTGTAAAATGTTTACCTGCTGCATGTCCTCCCCGCGTTGATGGCCTGTCTCTGTCTGCCTCCATCCTGTCTGAGTCTGTGCTCACATTGCTCTGCTGCCCCCTAGTGTTCACCTGCTGTGACAGCTCTGCTGCCCCCTAGTGTTCACTTGCTGCATTACAGCTCTGCTGCCCCCTAGTGTTCATCCGCTAAGTGACAGCAGTGCTGCCCCCTAGTGTTCACCTGCTGCGTGACAGCAGTGCTGCCCCCTAGTGTTCACCTGCTGCGTGACAGCTCTGCTGCCCCCTAGTGTTCACTTGCTGCGTGACAGCTCTGCTGCCCCCTAGTGTTCACTTGCTGCATTACCGCTCTTCTGCCCCCTGGTGTTCACTTGCTGCATTACAGCTCTGCTGCCCCCTAGTGTTCACCCGCTAAGTGACAGCAGTGCTGCCCCCTAGTGTTTACTTGCTGCATTACAGCTCTGCTGCCCCCTAGTGTTCACCTGCTGTGTGACAGCAGTGCTGCCCCCTGGTGTTCACCTGCTGCGTGACAGCAGTGCTGCCCCCTAGTGTTCACTTGCTGCGTGACATCTCTGAACAGCAGCCACTCAACAGGTAGTTGGAATGCCAGGACGGAAGGACTGGAACTCAGCTATGGCAAATATTTACTTTCTTTCTTGTGCACCCGCACAAGACGTTTGATGCTAATGCTTTTTCCAAGGTAACCTGACGGTGCTGTGCTTCAGTGCATTGCCCCTGGCCTGTGCTGTGATGCGTCCTGCCAGCTCACTTCCTGTCAGCTGGGCTGAGATACAGGAAGTGAGGTGGGAATGGGATGCCCCTCCCCTTTCCCCAGACGCATTCAACTTGCTTCGTATTTGTTTTATTGCTGCTTCAGCTTTCTCCAGTTTGCATGTCTTTTTTTTTTTTAACGCTGCCTTCATCTCGCACTCCTCCTCTTCGGTCGCTCCTCCTTTCACCTGGGTTTCCTCCTGCAGGAGTCCCCAGTGACCTCCCCTGACCTCACCTTTTCTGCAGAAATGACTCCATTTCTGATGCCCCAGAAATCACATTCTCTCTCTGCCTCTATTTCTCTCTCTCTTCCCCTCTTTCTCCACCCCCCCCCCCCCCCCCACTGCGCATATTCTCTGTCAGTCTGCCTTCCATACGTGGTGGGGTGGGGGGGTTCATCTTTCTGTCTTCTCTTGCTTGGACAGTCCCCAGTGGCCGCCACAGCGCCCCCCCCCCCCCCCCGACGGTTCATTGGCTGCCCCCCCAGGTGTCTGCTCTGGGGCCTGGTGGAGTTGAGCAGTGTCCAGTGCCGCCTCTCTGCCAGCCTACAGTGCCTTAAAGAGGAAACGCCCTTTCACCTCAGGGGCTAGGCTGGCCGAGCACATGCAGTCAAAAGCCTCATATCTGGACTACATACTTCAAGCTCTGTTATACCTACACGAAGGAAACAATGGAGCACACCTGACTAATCAGAAACACCCGTGAAGCCATTTGTCCCAAACATTAGGATGCCCTGAAATGGGGGGTTAATATAAAAAGTTCTGTAACGCACAGACCCCACATA